>NC_039251.1:33488293-33568293 GCF_003368295.1 Carassius auratus
TCTAGGGTCGCGTTGGTTTGTGAGTGCCTGAGCAGCCCACCTGGGCAGAGGCTTTACCCCGAGCACACACACACATCTGGAGCCATGATCTCAAGACCAGGCAACACAGGCCACGATCAGACATCTGACACTGATGTGGATGGAGCGATAGACAGGACTCGTCTGATGCAACCTGACACACAACAGCTGTGTTGTGTTGTTTTGTCTTATTTATTTATTTATTTATTTTATTTATTTATTTGTTTTGTGTTTTGTATTGGTTTTGTTGTGTGTTTTGTTTTGTGTTTTGTTTGTGTTTTTATTGGTTTTGTTTTGTTTGAGTTTTGTATTTGTTTTGTTTTAAGTATTTGTTTTGCATTATGTTTTAGTATTGGTTTTAGGTTTTGGTTTTGTTTTAGTATTGGTTTTGTGTTGTTTTTGGACTCATTTTGTTTTGTTTTTTGCTTTTAAAATATTTTTTTTTTACAGATCTTAAATTGCCGTTCATTCTACAGTGCAGAATTTGAAGCAAAATTGTTTGCTTTGGTGGAAATAATAGCACAACTGAAGATGTATATAATGATAACAATTTGTATGATCTCGGGTCCAACTAATTTTTACACAAAAGAGTTTATACATTTTTTTAACATTTGTATTTATTTATTTGTTTGTTGCTGTTTCTTTTTTTTTTTTTAAGAAAGAAAATTGTTAGTTCAAGCTCTGGATAATAAAAGTAGCTGTGGTTAAAAACCTTTACACTTTGTTTGCACTTACACACATACGTTTTCCTCTCTTTCTTCACAGACCTGCGTATCATTACACACTATAACATTAATCCACGAGCGTTAAAGTGAAAATGACACAGAGCAGATATTCCTCGTCAGTCGGCATGGATAATAACAGCCGCTTA
Organism: Carassius auratus; assembly: GCF_003368295.1. Classification (NCBI taxonomy): domain Eukaryota; kingdom Metazoa; phylum Chordata; class Actinopteri; order Cypriniformes; family Cyprinidae; genus Carassius; species Carassius auratus. The sequence goes on from NC_039251.1 coordinate 33,489,183, forward strand.
TCATGTTAGCTCCTCCTCGACTCAAACACGTATGTAATAAGTGCAGCGGTACAAGAGGAGAGGGGAAGTGTGAAAGGTCAGCCGTCAGTTTTAATACGAGCTGTGCACTTCTAATGAAATGCTGGTTGCAATATGTGTTGAATATGAATGCATTAATTCCTTAAATGCCTCTCCGATTTTCGTGCCTCTGCCTTTTATAGGAAGGATAATTTGACAGCAACCCCCAGACCAGCTTTGACAGCTCTGAGCAGAGCGGACCAACACCTGCGTCCAGCCAAGCATCACCACCCCATCCTCCACTTCTCCTCTCATCCTCCCACACGCTCACAAATGAACTGTCACCTCATTACTGTGCCTGATGCAAAATAATCAGCTTCCAAATTAGCATGGGCCACTCTGCTCTCAGCCTCTCTCTCTCTCCGTCTCTCATCATGCGGCGTGCTCCAGTGAAGGTGCTGTTTGAATATGCATCTCCGAGCATTTCCATGCGGCGCTCCGCAGGGACGGCACGCGGAGGACGAGCAGCTCGCTGCATTAGCATGGCTGGGAGTGTGGAATGGGGTCCTGGAGGGTTTGGGGTCCCTGTGCAGATGCTCCGGCCCACTTGTTCATTACAACTGCATTTCATCAGCTTGATGATGTCCACATGTCAATTGAGCGAGAGGATTTTACACACAAAAGAGCCTGTGGGAGCAGGACTACAGCAACTAATCAGCTGATTATCATAACTCAGACTCCTACTGAGACAAGGGAGAGAGAGAGAGAGAGAGAGAGAGAGAGAGAGGAGATGAGATGAGGACAGTCAGATGGATCCCCTGCTCTTTTATGAGTTAGGCTCAAAGCATGAGCTGATATTCACAGCACATGTGCAGCATGACTTGAAAGCACAGCATTCAAACTTCCCATACAGATCATTAGCATGTAGCAAGTTTTTGGCAAGTGTTATGATATTCTAAATCCTTATGCAATAAAATGTTGTTTTGTTGGGTTACACTTTATTTCAAGCAGTCCTTGTTACACATGTTACATGTATTTACTATTATAATAGCAATTAATTATGCGTAATTACATGCAAATAACCATAAGTCTAACCTTAAACATAGTGTAAGTACATGTAGTTAATCAATATTACTCAGTACACACACTGTAACAAGGACAGCTTAAAATAAAGTGTAACGTATGTTAACGTAAATAAAGTGTTTTGCTCTCTTTTCAGTAGGCTATTATTAGTTTTGGAATAGATACTTTTTGAAATGTTTTAAATGCCCTTAATGTCACTTTTGATCAGTTTAATGTATCATTGCTGAATATAGACTTTAATAACAATTTTACTGACACCTTTTTAACCTTTTCACCTTTAATTTACATCTCAGTTTTCTAACTGCTTTTGCTAGTTGTCTATTGTGTTGGAGGACGTTCTTATTATAGAGAGCATTTTACTGGATGAAGTTTGCATATTGCATATCCGGAGTCAGAGCTCATGGACAGACTAAAAGCAACAATACTGATTCCAAATGGTCTTTTAGTTTGATCGTTTTAAATTGTGACAACACAAGGTCATGGGTTCAAATCCCAGGGAATCCAATGTACCTTGAATGCAATGTAAATCGCTTTGGATAAAGCCGCCCGCCAGTTGAATATGTAACAGCATCACAGAGCGACATATGCCTCACCCAGAGTGATATGCAAACTCCTGTGTGACAAAGGGGTCAAGATGCAAATGTATGACATTGCATTATGTCCCAACAGTAGCATATTGAACTACATAATAAAAACAATGTACCTCCTGCAGAGATTTCTTTGCAGCCTTGGCTCACCTGATACCCTATAAAAGATAGGACATGGGCAAAGAAATTATAATTAATTAAATAAATTGTCATTTTGTGCAGAGTGTAAAATGTAAAGATCTGATACTTTAGTTAGTAAGTAAAAAGAAATCTGATTGGGCATGGCACATTTTATAAATGAAATTAAATCAGAAGGGTTTGCAATAGAAGGAAGTATATATATATACAAAATTATTTATTTTGAGAGCCTATTTGTAATTTATTATATACATTTGTAATACTATTGTATTGGTCAGTATGGTGTCCGGTCCTGATCAGAATGCAATCTTAATGAGCCTATACTCTCTCGTAGTAGAGCGAGAATACATTTAAAGAGATATTTCCCCTTTAATTAGTATGTCATAAATGTCCAGACGGCCTTTTGGAAAATCAAATGTTTGACCTGGTATTTATATGCATCGTGTGTGTATGATTGTTAGTCAATCTGGGATTCCTCGTGGCATAATTCATGTAGAATCACCACATTCCTCTTTCCAGGCATGCAAAGGGCACGTCTGTCTGAACTCTCTTTGTGTCTTTCTCTCTCACACACATATAAACACACACACACACACACACACACAACCCAGAGATTCCCCTGTACATGCACACACTCTCACACGCATGCCTACGTGAACATAAGCCACTCAACACATGCTACACAACACAAGCCAAATCATCTGAGAGTCGCAGGCCCAATTATAAAATCTGCAATCTGCATTGTTCCTGGAGCCGCTGGATCAATGCACCGCAGGCATGTGCACATCGCCGCTTCTAATGATGCCTTTCTGGGGCTCAGGCTCACACACTGCATAGTAATCTTCAGCTAATTAACTCTATAATGCTCAAGCAAGCTTTCTCAACTCTGCGGTCCCGGCGAGAGCACACCACTCGTATTCATTTCAGTGTTCAGGTCCATTCTTACCACTCACATAATTACACACAGATGATCAGGCCAGGAAGACAATCACTATATTGGGATTTACAATATGAGCTCAATTAATTACTTGATCAGAAACTCACTATTATTGATTTGTGAGTCTAGATTCAAGCTCAGTACTTGAGTGTAGAGGTTTTTTTTTTTTTAAATGAATAAAATTTAAATTTATACATACATGAAATGTTTGAAATTAAATGTTCTGTTTTGTTTTGTGGATAAACTCTTGCTCCATCTGTAAAGCTGTAAAATGTGAAAATGTGTTTGTTTGTTTCCTTCTGATTTGATGAGAAGCATTTTTTAATTTGCCTGAAAAATTTCATATTTTATTTCTATAATTTGTAGTATTATTATTATTATTATTATTATTATTATTATTATTATTGAGAAGCTGAATGCTTAAACACGTGAAAAATGAAGAATGCTTAAACTCATAAATGTTTTGTTTTGTTTTGTGGAAAAGCTTTAAGCTGCCTGATACATGCCATAACATGTTTTTATTATTATTATTATTATTTAGAAGCTGAATGTTTTGTTTTGTTTTGTTTTGTTTTGGTTTGGTTTGTTTTGTTTTGAAGCTTTTTCTCATCTGACTACTGAATGCTTAAACTTATAAATGTTTTTTGTTTTGTTTTGTTTTGCTTTGCTTTTTCTCACCTGACTGCTGAACGCTTAAACTTATAAATGTTTTGTTTTGTTTTGTTTTGTTTTGTTTTGTTTTGTTTTGTTTTTTGTTTTGTTTTGTTTTGTTTTGTTTTGTTTTGTTTTGTTTTGTTTTGCTTTGTTTTGCTTTTTCTCACCTGACTGCTGAACGCTTAAACTTATAAATGTTTTGTTTTGTTTTGTTTTGAAGCTTTTTCTCGTCTGACTGCTGAACGCTTAAACTGATAAATGTTTTGTTTTGTGAAGAAGCTTTAAGTAAAAGATAGTTTCAAGTACTATCAAATTATTTTACTAACCCTAACAGTCTACTAATACTCTAATGAGCGTTAGTTGACATGTCGCTGCAAAGTTACTTATAGCTAGTAAAATGTCTAATTTGGTGATGCAGTTATAACTATGGGGAAGTTGATGCGTTTGCTAAGGGTTTATCCATGAGATTCACTTTACTGCAGAGATTAGTTTAGTATTGATCATTGTTTATATGTGAATAAAATCCCAAATGGATAAATGGATTCAATGGATGAACAAAAATAATAAGAGAATATTGCAAATATCTTTGTTTGTTTTTTCCGAAGATGAACGAAAGTCTTAAAGGTTTTCACTGACATGTTAGTGAGTAAATGTGAGATGGAAATTTCCCTTTATGGCTCACCATGCCAGACATTTTTCAACAGTATACAGGTGTTACACATTTTGTGTATGTAAAGTCACAACATTCTCTACAAAGACACACTCGCTGTATTTTTGGGTGCCCTCGTGTACTTTTGCTTCCTTGGATGAATCCACAGGGATCCACACACACACTTGTTCTCACCTGGGAAGTATTAGACCAGCGTGAGTCTCACAGGTGCAGGAACGCTCACCTCTGCAAAGCCTAAATCATTATCTTACCCCCTTAAAGAAAAGGTTGGGCTTTTGAAACAGCAGAGCCTTCAAACCCAGTCATAATCAGAGAGATTGGTGCTTTTTTTTGGTTGGTTGAAAATGTCTTTTTTTTACCTTTTCTTTTTGATAATTCTGTGTGTTTCTGAAGATCTGCCATACCTCAGCCGCTGAATTTGGTGAGTGTGCCCTCCCAGCTAATGTCTCTCGTGTTTAACGTGCGTCCGATCGGTCTTTGTCTGGCTTTGGGAGAGGTTAATACCGTCTGCTACCTGACAGCACATCTACCTGAGGCGAGCCTCACATACCTGCCTGACAGAATGATGGACTGCCAAACAACACTTCCTCTTCTTCTCTCTCGTTTCCTCACTTCTCCCTGACCATACATTCAGAGAGAGTGAGTGAATGACGTGTATGCCTCTGTCAGTTCTTCCTTTCAGTTCTTTTCCTTCTTTTATTCCATCTCCTTCTTCTCATAAGTATATATCCAGCTGGGATCGCTGATAAAGGGTCTTTCAGGAGCCGTGAGCAGGGGGAAAATTAAAGTGGGGTTGGGGGTCTGACCCACCGTTCAGGTTTGAACTCCAAAGGAAACTAAAACAAACGGTTTTAAAGGGGTTTTATGAAGTAGAGAAAAGTGAGAAGTGTTTTAAGTAATTGTTGTTCTTTTCAACATTATATTAATTAAGGAACCATTTAAAAAAAAAAAAAAAAAAGTTGCCCTACTACCAAACATGAAATAAAGTGTTTACATTTTTAGATTGTAAGATGTAATATTTCATAGCACTTAAACATTTTGTTTATTCGTTATTTTTTATATTGTAAAAGTATATTTTCCTTTTATAAAAGAAAATTGTTCATATGTATAAGCTTGTCTTTAGACTATAGGATTAGATTTAAGTTGTTTTCTGTAGTTTTAGCTGTTTTAAAATAGTTTTATTATTATTATTTAACATGGTGTCTTTCAAAGCACAGCGAGATCTTTTAAGGTGAGCACTGTCAGTTTCACAAAATCAGCCACTAGATTTAATATCAGCTCTTAAATATGAGCTAGTAATTACTGGTATTGGCCAAAACTATGTTGGTGCATTCCTTGTGTTCTGCTTAAAAAAGTCCTTCAAGATAGTCGATGTTTGACTAAGTGTTTTAGTGTTTACCAAAAAATTTACCTCCAAAAAATCTTATCAAAAGTAGTTTTTTCTTTTAAGGCTCTTCACAAGGTTCTTCTTCTTTCCAAATGTCTGCAGTGCACAGAAGTCTATGATGAGTATCAAACAATGCTAAAGACATCTCATTGGCAATTCAAAACAAGGAGGCAAATGTACATTCGGAGGCTAAAAGCTCTGTCGTGAGTCTTGTGAAAGGGCCTTTAATGTTTGAGCGATTGTCGGAGATGAAATACTGCATGAAGATCTTTAAACTGTTCTTTTATCTCTTCAGTCAGCCTTGAGCTGTGCTTTTGATAGCAGGAGGTTTTGCGAATCCACTTAAGTAGTGCTGAGAGAGTGTAACAGATCAGAGAGACAGATAAACCCCAGACGTCCCGCGACCTGCCACTCACCGTGACCCCTCCGCCTGTGACAGCCATGTCAAAAGAGTCAGACGGCTCGATATCCTCACACGCTGCATAAGTAGCTATTATAGTGTGTTTGTGCGAGGGACAGGTTCACGAGAGCCTCTCTAAATTAAGGAACCACTGGGATTTTGAGAGGAGGGAAACAGCGGGGCACCATCAAAGATGGCTACCCAGGCAATTTAGGATGTGACTTATTTCCCACAAATCCCAGCTCCAGCGAGCTGTGTGGGTGTTTATGTGTGTGTCCTTTACTCAGAGTGTGATGCAACCTTTCCTCTTAATAATATGCAGGGTGAGTGTAATGATTAGGGGATGTTGGGATAATGGGGCGTCCCTCTCTGCTCTGATACTCACTCGTGGACAACCACACACTGTCACATCCACACAAGGAGAGGAGGAGATGGGTAAGTGTTTACGTGAGGCTTTATTAACATAGGACTTTTAACAGAGCAAGTAAGTGTGGTCACAGACGATGAATCTTCAAGCACTGATCAAATAGGTGAGTTCAAGCACAAGGCTAGGCCAGACAACAAAGAGTCACTTCCCTTAATCGCTGTGTCTGAATCTCCACAGAGTCACAATATGATCCACAAGAAGCAGGCAGAAGATCCATAAGAGCGTCCATGCAATCTCGATTCCAGCCGGTGAGTGAATGAGTGAGGTGAGTATTTAAAGGTGTGGTGATTGCTGGTGCAGGTGCAGGTAATCAGTATTCAGGTGACTGTTCACGTGAGCGGTGCATGGGAGATTGAGTGGATGGTGACTGGCAATGGTGACTGGGGCTGAGGGAACGAGCTGAGGGTGTGACACACACACTATATACACTCATCCTCTCGCTTTAGTTATCACTATTAATAATCTAACATTGAGAGAATAATTATTATTTAACAGCTGAATAAAAAAAGCTTTCCATTGACATATGGTTTGTTAGAATAGGACGATATTTGGGCGAACTTTTTGAAAATCTGGAATCTGAGGATGCAAAAAAAACATCAAATTATTGAGAAAATGTACTTTAAAACTGTGCATTGAATACTTAGCAATGCATTTTACTTATATATATATATATATATATATATATATATATATATATATATATATATATATATATATATATATATATATATATACATATACAGAAGGAATTTTAACAAATATCTTCATGGAACATGATCTTTACTAAATATTTTAATGATTTTTGGCATAAAAGAAAAATCTATAATTTTCACCCATGTTATACAAATATCACATATTGCTTATTAATTAAATATAATTACACACTAAAGTTTCTACAAGTGAACAAATTGCGAAGTGAGAAATTAAGCAAACAGTTTTACTTTTCTAACATCTGCTCTGGCTTTTGGGGAAACAAACAAAAATCATTTTATTTGTTTGCGGAGCTCATTCGACAGAGATGTGAGTGTGTCCGCTGATGGTGAGATTTGGTGAGGTTTGGTGAGGTTTGAGGAGGTGTGGCAGATCCACAGTCACAGGTCCACATGTTCCTAAACGCAGGCAACTATAACCATAGAGATGTGCAACAACTCCTCGAAGGAGAAAGCCAAGACTTTACTTCTCTCTCTCTCTCTCTCTCTCTCTCTCCATGTCTCTCTTTCTCTCTGTCAGCAGTATTTCCGTGTGGGGAGAGGGGCTGTTCTGCTAGTACTGTCCTGTCCTCTGTAAATAAGGTGTCCTCATTCTGTCGCGAGGAGGAAAAGGAGCGTTTGACTACAATGGGCTATTATTGGCCATCATAGAGATGAGACAGACTCTCAGGGGAGCACAGCGCACTTTTATGAACTGGAAACGTCGGCTGCGTCTCACTCTGTCTCTCTCCCTGCGGCTGCTGTGTTTTTCTTCACCGGGGCTTGTGGAGGTACGCTGATGTCTGGAAGCAGGAAGACAAAGATTTCACACTCCCAGTGCTTCCTCTGTTTCACCATAACAGAGTGGGAAAACTTTGGAGACGTTTGTAACGGTGCTAGAATAAGTCTGACAGAATGAACATCAGACAGACAACACATGCTCATCTCACATCATTGTCTCATGTTTTGATGATTTAGTTTTTTTTTTATTATTATTTACATCATGTAAATGTTTTAAAAAAATAGGACACCAGAATGCAAACCTCTTTTTCTTGCACACATATAAAAAATGTATTAATTAATTATATTCTATAAAATATTTGTAAAAGCAGAAATGTAGAGCTTTTAATTTCACTGATGTGCTTGTATGAATTATTGCAGGATTTTTTTTATTATTATTTTTTTATCTGTAACATTAACTCATTCTTTCTGTTTTCCATAAATTAGCTTTTAGTGACTTGTTATTAAATTTGTTATACGCCTTATATTACCAAAGTTATGTTTGGATAAAGCCTCAAAAGGATTAAACTAGGCACATTTTACCACACATAATGCGTAAGCCTTATACAGCGTATCTGAGGAGTTTTTCAGTGTAATGTATTTCCAGTACAGACTTCCATTGAAAGTGTATTACTCTGTATTATTTATTAACTTCTATCCCTCCATACTGTCAAACCCACAGCTCTCCTGTATGTTCGAGTCTGTCGAGGCCTCCAGTGTTTGTGAATCTGTATTTGTGAGTGTGGGGGTGTGTTGTCCTCGGTGGTCTCGGCCCCTGATAACTAGTCATGCCTGAAACACAACAGACTCTGCAACAGCGTCCGGAATCAGCAATGTGTTCCTTACAACACACAAACACAATCTGATCTGTTTCACAGACATTTAATATGCACACCATCACATACACATTATTTGCTTTCATTCTCCTTTTTTATTGCTTGTGCATATCATATCAAACACCAAACACAACACAATAATCCAAAAGAGGACTGTCTTCTTCTGTTTTTACATACAGTTAGTAATACATATTACAGTATAACCCTAAGCCACAGCCTAAACCTAACAAAACAGCAACTTTCTGTATTTTTACAACTAAAAAAGATTATAATAAACTTTATTAATCTTATTTATTTCCTTTTTTTCTACAAACACACACACACACACACACACACACACACACACACATATAATATCAAATAATATCAAAAGCAATGTTGTAATATCTCCACTGTTTCTTCTTAGACATCAGTTAGATTCAATTGAAAGCAAATAATGGCTTTAGTTTATTTGCAACTTCTTGGGTTTCCCCAACGGTTCCCTTTGGTTGTCTCAAACTTTTCCAAGATACAAGAGTTTGCAAACACAAGTCAGATTTCAATGTGAAAGTGAAACATTTTAGATCAAATTTCCCAAAGACAAAACTATCTGAATATCTGTCTTCATTTTATAGTGTGATACTTTTTGTACTAAGATTGTACGGAAACCTAAGTTTCATTTTGTTCATGTTTCAAATATTACATATTAAAGAACTAATACTTGAATAAAAAGCCCTATATAGTACCTCAAAATTATGATTAATAATAATAACACACCAAGTGCATGTCATTAATTGGAATAAGCCTATTATTTATGTAAATGCCTTTCAACATGAACGCTGTCAAATAAAGTGTGTCCCTATCTCTCCGCTATTTTTACTTTAACTCTAAAATCTCCTGAGCTGTGAAAGAGAAGCCTCTGGAAAATAACATTTCCAGAGATTTAGAATTGAACTGCTGTAATAGAGTGAAGATATAGGGTTAATTTCTCCATTAATGACTGGATCAAGTGTTCCAGAGAGCTGTGCAATAAGCTGAAATTTCCCATTAAAGTCTAAACTCTTCTTTTTGTCGTGTGCAACTGAACAGCAGTGTTTGGAGTGGGTAATTAGCATAGTATTAGTGGATCAGCGGAAGATAGTCGGAGAAGGAGGGGTAAATCTGTCCATCATGTCCCTCTCTCGCTCTCTCTGTCACTCCTCTGGGGTCTTCCCTCTGTTCTGAATGTTTGGAAGTTTTGCGGTTATTCCCAGGAGCGGAGCTGCTATCAAATCAAAGACTGGCATTGCAGCAGTGACCAGCCAACCTCTCTCTCTCTCTCTCTCTCTCTCTCTCTCTCTCTCTCTCTTTCTCTCCAGCCTATGCTTCCATCAGAAGAAAGTCAGTCTCACAGATGCACCGGTTAACAATGCCATCTCACTCACACACTCACACACACACGTCCCGCCCGTCAGAAGCGGGGGGAGGGTTCAGAACGGCGGCCTGACGAATGAGGGGAGCAGGTCCCCTGTGATTGGTGCGCTCTGAACATTGATGCCAGTCTCCATCTGTCATGATAGCCCCAGTGCTGAACCTTCAATCTGTCAGCCACTGCAGCAGCCCAGCGCTCACACTGATCTGGCCTGCTAAACACAGCTGACAACAGGCATTATCACAGCCAGAGAGAGAGAGAGAGAGAGAGAGAGAGAGAGAGAGAGGGAGAGAGGGAGAGGGAGAGAGGGAGAGGGAGAGGGAGAGGGAGAGGGAGGGAGAGAGGGAGAGGGAGAGGGAGAGAGAGGGAGAGAGAGAGAGTGGGTGGGAGAGAGGGAGGGAGAGGGAGGGAGAGAGAGAGAGAGGGAGGGAGAGAGAGAGGGGGGGGAGGGAGAGAGAGAGGGAGGGAGAGGGTGAGAGGGAGGGAGAGAGAGAGAGAGAGGGAGAGGGAGAGGGAGAGAGGGAGAGGGAGAGAGAGAGAGAGAGAGAGAGAGAGGGAGTGAGAGAGAGAGAGAGGGAGAGAGGGGGTGGGAGAGAGGGAGGGAGAGGGAGAGAGAGAGAGAGAGAGGGAGGGAGGGAGAGATGTGTTAATTGTGGGCGGAGATGTAAACTGTCACCTCTCATCGGATTGAACAGCGCGTCCTCAGATTTTTTCGACCCCTCTGTGGGTATGACTGAGAGCAGCTGCTTTGATAAACAGATGGAAATGTTTAGGTTCTTGGCCTTTGTTATTTGGGAAAAGAGAGCTGCAAATGCTGACGGGCCAGAATGTGTGCGGAAGAACCAAGTAAAGCGAAGACCTCCAGGAACCCGACTAATTTAAGAGCGATTAAGAGTCTGTCCATATTTGGAATTAAAGAATTTTTTTTTTTAACAGTATTATGATAAAAAATAATAATAAAGAATGAAAGAAAAGCCATTATGAAAGCAGTACTTAATTATAAGTGCTGCCATTGTGATTTATTAGTATTTAGTACTTCATAATAATACATTACATTAAAATATTCAATTTAATTTGTTTCAAGTTTATTTGTATAGCGCTTTTTACGATACAAATCATTGCAAAGCAACTTTACAGACAATTCAGTAGTAGCTTATAGGTGGTGATCAGTTTATTTGCAAATGACAGGAATTTTCAGAAACATTTATACCAGAAATAGTCAGCCAGACGATGAACACTATTAACAGCAATTATAATGTGATTGCATAGTAAGTAGAAATATTTGTTAGTTCTGTTGTTGATTCAGGGTTAGCATCATCTGAGGTCCTCTGAGGGTCAGCATCATCTCTTCTCAGGTGTTCTGGATCCAGACTGGAGCTTGTGTAAATGTAAATCCTGTGGCAAAACATAGAAACAAATAGAGACATCATTAGCATAGCTGCTGATCCAACAAAGTCAAATTAATTAGTTTAACCCAAGCTGAAGAATAAGAATGCACATTTGATCAGATGCAACTATACTCACAATTTAAGAGATGCATTATGTGAATGCTTGGCGAAAGAGATGTGTTTTTAATCTAGATTTAAACAGAGAGAGTGTGTCTGAACCCCGAACATTATCAGGAAGGCTATTCCAGAGTTTGGGAGCCAAATGTGAAAAAGCTCTACCTCCTTTAGTGGACTTTGCTATCCTAGGAACCACCGAAAGTCCAGCGTTTTGTGACCTTAAGGAGCGTGACGAATTATAACGTGGTATAAGGCTAGTTAGGTACGCAGGAGCTAAACCATTTAAAGCTTTAAAAGTAAATATAATAATTTGTAACTGATACAGAAGTTAATAGGTAGCCAGTGCAGAGACTGTAAAATTGGGGTAATATGGTCATATTTTCTTGACCTGGTAAGGACTCTAGCTGCTGAATTTTGGACTACCTGTAGCTTGTTTATTGACGAAGCAGGACAACCACCTAGAAGTGCTTTACAATAGTCCAGTCTAGAGGTCATGAATATATGAACTAGGTTTTCTGCTTCAGAAACAGATAACATGTTTCATAGCTTGGCAATGTTTCTAAGATGGAAGAATGCAATTTTTGTAACATGGGAAATATGATTTTCAAAAGACAAATTGCTGTCTAATATAACACCCAGATTTCTGACTGTAGAGGAAGTAACAGTACATCCGTCTAGTTAAAATACACTACATTTAAAAAAAAATGTGGAGTCTTTTGTTTTGTTTTCTTAGTTTATGACAAATCTTCTTTCACTTCCTACGGCTGCATTTATTTGATCAAAAATATAGTAAATACTTGTGTAAAATGTAAAATGTTTTTTTATTTTAATTTATTTTATTGTATTTATTTTGTTTATTTTAATGTAATTTATTTCTGTCATTTAAAGCTGAATTTTCAGCATCATTACTCCAGTCTCACAGCATCCTTCATATAAATGTATGTATTTATGTTTTGTTTATATTAAATGTAAATATTTTTAACATTACAAATTTCTTTACGGTCTTTTTTGATCAAATTAATTATTTTAATTATTTGCCAGTTAGCCCATAACTTTCAATTTAATTACAGTAAATGTGATTTTTATAATTTTTTCACAAGCTGAAGGACTGAAGTCTAAATTAATTTCCCTGGAAACTGACAGAATCACACATGGTGCTGCAAAAACTAAAGACCACAATATTTCTTAAAAATCAACTGAACGTTACATGCAGAATAAAACTCCTTGTTTTGGGGGGAATTTTTGTTGTTGTTGAAAATTCCATTTCATTTTTTTATTGGCATCTGTGGTTAAAGCTCTAATAATCCATAATTGTGCTCTGGGTGTGTGTGTGTGTGTGTGTGTGTGTGTGTGTGTGTGTGTGTGTGTGTGTGTGTGTGTGTGTGTGTGTGTGTGTGTGTGTGTGTGTGTGTGTGTGTGTGTGTACTTGTCTACCTATCTAACAGGGGACCATGGTGTCGTTACACACTCACCAACAGGGGACCTCAGAGCTAAGAGGGGACATTTTTCAGGTCCCCTGTTAGACATGCCTTAAATCATGCTAAAATCAACTGAAAAAGCCCCTGGTGAAGTTTTTTTAATTTTGACCAAGTGGGAACCTGGACGTGTGTGTGTGTTTAAACTCATTCTCAGCAGCGCCCCTGTAGGCCGGGGCAGGAACTGTAAGGGCAAATTCACACACGTCGTTCACACTCCTCTATTGTCTGAATGTCTGCTGTTCCAGAGAGACTCTGAGGCTCTGAGAGGAGATTGAACACAAACCAGCCTTTTAAACTCCTAAACTCTTCTAAACTCTTAAAACATTCATATTCTCAAACATCCAGGAGGACCACATTACAGTGAGGCAAAATAGTGTCTGAATTATTAGCATTATTATTTCACTCTAATGCTAAAAAAAGTTTTTTATATTTTTTACCCCAAAATTTTTTAACAGTGTATGTTGAATGTCAAGAACTGGTATTTTATTGTTATCATCAACATTGGCATTGCATGCACAGATAGTGAGAATGTGAAATATTGTTAAATGTAAGGTCAGCCAATCAGGCGTCACACTTCACCATCTAACAGGGGACCAGTGTGCTTTTTTTTTAATGCAACAATCAATATATAATTTTGAAAAACTGACATATTATAACCAAAAATTCCTCATAAAGTAGACTACTAGTAAATTTGATAAAAAATATTCTGCCAATAGACCTGACCATTTTTTGTTTAAGTGCTATCTGATATTATTAAGATGAATTTGTTCTGACAGTTTAACTCTGAGTTCTTGTCATCTTTTATTACCATTATCTAAACTATAGCAAATAAACTGTGATAGTGTGTGAAATGTTCAAGGTGTCTGAATAAATGTAGTTTTTACTGTATACATACACAATATACGTATATGTACTTATAATACTGACACATTGAGAAGTGTCATTATAGTTAGTTTGTTAGTACTTAGTTTCTTTATTTTTCAAATAATAATAATAGTAATAAAAAGTAGTAATATAATTAGAGTCAGCCAGCTGTCAAGGGCAGAGGTAATGCCTCTTATAATGAACTATATATATATATATATATATATATATATAGTATACATTTATTTGACATTTTCTTGGCTTAACCCCAATACACTTCTCAACGTATGAATGCAATCAAAACCCATTCCTGAGAAGGTCCTATCAGTGATGATAATTTGATCAGACAGATAGATGGATGGATGGATGGATGGATGGATGGATGGATGGATGGATAGTTAGATAGAATAGTGCTAATGTTGATCTGAACACGTAGGTCCCCTGTTAAATGGTAAACTGCGACATCTCTTTGGCTGCTTTGACATTTCTTGAAGATTTCATGTTAACTTTGAAAATATTCACTTGGCTAAATTTCTAAATCAATGTTACAATCAACATATATTGTAACATTATATTATCATCCTTGCCATAGCATTCAGAGATGGTGAGAATGTGAATTATTGTTAAATGTAAGGTCAGCCGATCAGGCGTCACACTTCACCATCTAACAGGGGACCAGTGTGCTTTACTCTAGAGAAATCACCACTACATGCACAGATCTGTTGCCGTGTATGTTTAGTATGTACAGTTTAGCCTGTGTGGAATTGTTTTTATTATTTGACTTTTTTTTGTTCAACACAAACAAAAATGACCCTCATTGGCCGATAAGAAACATCAAAGGAGGATTCGTTGTAGAGTGTCTGACAAAATGAATGTCTTGTAATGTATAATGTACGCTCAGCACCGCCGAGTGTTCCCGCGATCATTAAATCGAAACATGTACGCGTATTTAAAAGCAATTTTAATACCCCGCATTTTGAGAGTGACTCCCTGATGCGTGCAAACTAGGCTTCATAACATATCTAGACTGTTATTAGTATGTAGGCTATGACAGGTTTTGTAGTTGTCTATAGATCTGTTATCTTTCTCTATTTGAACTTTGAATATATAGAAAGCACTTATTGTTTCTACTTAATACGACTATTATGTTATTTGTTATGTGTTTATTTGTCTGTTCAGTTTGTGAAAAGGAGTTCACTTTCAGTCGGTCACTCTCAACATCACATCGGTGATGACTGACAAATTGTGATCCCAATTCTAGAAGCTCATAATTCATGTACGGTTCCAATGTCTGAAGAGACTCACATAAAATCATGCAGGAGAGAATCCAGTCAGTTGAACAAAACCTTTTACAGAGCTTGAGTGTTGTTGTTTTTACTGCATATGATAATTCATACTCAGAAAGTAGAACTGAAATTATATTGATTACAAGATGATTTTTCCAGTCAAACATTTTTAGACCAGTAGTTGGTCACTGAGATTCCTTTTTTTTATGTGTAAAAATCTTGTTTTGTGGCTTGAGTTAAGTGTTGGCATTAATGCTAATCAAATAATAAAAGGCGAGGAGAAAATAATTACATTAATTTCTCCAGTAAAGCATAATGATTAGTTTGTGTTAATTTACACCAACAAAACAAATTTACAGGTTTAAAAGAGCAGAAAGAGCTCTTTAAGGTAACAATTGCATGTCGATACTTCTGACAGTAAAGAGTGCATGTGTTAGATAAAATGAGTTTGGTCCCCAGTTAGATGGTGATGTGTGACGCCTGTTAGACTGAATCACCTCTTCTTACATCACAGACACTTTAACATTATATGTTAAGTTAAAAAACAATATTATATGTTAACTTAAGAAACAAAATTATATGTTAACTTAAGAAACAACATTATATGTGAACTTAAGAAACAATATTATATGTTAACTTAAGAAACAATATTATATGTGAACTTAAGAAACAATATTATATGTTAACTTAAGAAACAATATTATATGTGAACTTAAGAAACAATATTATATGTTAGCTTGCTGCATTGAAAAATTTCAGTTGAGTTCAGTAAAACACCTTTTAACTATGCCACTTTAGCTGTTTAACACTGACATTTTCCAGAGGCTCAATTGTTTTATGGTATTATCAGCATTGCCATTATATTCAGAAATAAATAAATACATAAAAGTAATTTGTTAAATGTAAAGGCAACCAAACAGATGACGTCATACTTCACCATCTAACTGGGGACCGGTTTGATCTTGGAGGCCAATTTGTGCATTTTTTAATAGATAGATAGATAGATAGATAGATGGATAGATGGATAGATGGATAGATGGATGAATAGATGGATAGATGGATGGATGGATGGATGGATAGATAGAACAGATAGATGGAATAGTGCTAATGTTGATCTGAACACGTAGGTCCCCTGTTAAATAGTAAACTGCGACATCTCTTTGGTAGCTTTGACATTTCTTCAGAATTTCATGTTGGCTTTGAAAATATTCAATTGGCTAAATTTCTAAATCAATGTTACAATCAACATATATTGTAACATTATATTATCATCCTTGCCATAGCATTCAGAGATGGTGAGAATGTGAAATATTGTTAAATGTAAGGTCAGCCGATCAGGCGTCACACTTCACCATCTAACAGGGGACCAGTGTGCTTTACTCTAGAGAAATCACCACTACATGCACAGATCTGTTGCCGTGTATGTTTAGTATGTACAGTTTAGTCTGTGTAGAAATGACCATGCAGTAGTGAACAAAATGGAGACCTCAACTTGGAAACATTGAAATGAACTGATTTTGTTCAAGTGAAAAAAATTTTTGAACATCATTGAACCAAATTTACACTTCAGTTTTCACCAACAAAACTTTTGACATTGTATGGGTAAAAGCAGCAGAAAGAGCTCTTTAAGGTAACAATTGCAGGTCAGTACGTTTAATAGTAAAGAGTGCATTTGTTAGATAAAATCAGTTTGGTCCCCAGTTAGATGGTGATGTGCGATACATGTCTGGCTGATTTGCCCTTTCTCGAATAACAAACACACTATAAAGATTCTGGAGCTTAAAACTCAACAATTCTATTACTGACGAATACTGTTCAATTTAAAGGGTTTATCGTGGACTACGGTGTTTATAGTTTTTATTCGTTTAATACGCAAATTTTACATTATTTCGAGTTTAATGAAACACAACTTTTTTTCTGTCAAAAACAATTTTGTTTGACATGAGTAGCATATTTTACTAACTATTCAGCAGATGTTGTAAGAAATGCTTGAAAAGAATCTTACATTTCATCTTAAAATCTTAAATTTAATTTTAACAACAGTTTGTAAGTAAAAGTTCTTAATGTCAGTTTACAGTTAACCCTTGGCGTCAATTTTTAGTTTGTCCATTTAGTGCAGTTTTTCCATGTGCAGGGTATTTCACTGGTTTCATTAAGATACATTTGCATCAACAGACGCTGTGGACAGGGACATTTATTACGTCAGTTTTGATGTCTTTTATCTCAAACTCAATTCAGCTGTATTTTATGATGACTGTGTTTATGGAGTGGAATTATTTTCAGCAATTAATACCTCAATGTTGAAACTTTTCACAGAAACTTATTGTATGACTTCAGAAGACTTTGAATACAACAAAAATATTTTTTAATACTTTTATAATCTTTCTTGGACTAAATGTCCATGAGTATGTGTACCCCAATATATTATTTCATCAGGAAATAACATTTGCCCATAGATTCTGCATATTGATGCTAAAGGTTTCTCATTCAAAGCCATGGAGCACCTGCATGTGGAGAAACAGTGTTTTCTGTCAATATGTGATCGGTTGAGAACGCTTGTACTGTTTAAGCAGTGTGGGAATAGACACAGAAGAGATTCTGTTAGAATGACTTAGGTCCCCAGTTAGATGGTGAACTGTGACGTCTATTTGGCTGATTTTGCCATGAGAAGCCTACTAAGTTTAA
This sequence comes from Carassius auratus, assembly GCF_003368295.1. Classification (NCBI taxonomy): domain Eukaryota; kingdom Metazoa; phylum Chordata; class Actinopteri; order Cypriniformes; family Cyprinidae; genus Carassius; species Carassius auratus. The sequence continues at coordinate 33,506,976 of NC_039251.1, forward strand.
TTCTATTTAGCCATTTTTTACATTATTTCTGAATGTAATAATGACATATGAGTTACACATATTATCTGTCTTTATACACAATTTTGACTATAATGTATATTAGTATATTACTTATATTACTAAAACTTACTTAAATTACTTTTCATTGTTCACTAGTAGTATTAATATGGTTTTATTTTTTTACCCTAAAATCTTTTTACAGTGTTTGTTGAACGGGTATTTTAGTGTTATGATCAACATTGGCGTTGCATACAGAGATAGTGAAGATGCTAAATGTAAGGTCAACCAGCATCACACTTGACCATCTAACAGGGGACCAGTGTGCTTTAGTTTAGTCACATCACTTCTACACTCTAAAAACTGATAAGTTGTGATTACTCCAATTTTTTTGTGGACAACAATTATCTAAAAAATATATTATATTAAGAATATTTAAGCAACTACATTTTTTTTAATTTAACTATACATTATAATAATTACATGAATTAATTTAGTCAAGTCAAGCTAAAAAGCTTTTTTTTTATGTTTTTATGTTTTTAATGTTTAAGTGCAGTGTACTTAAAACTGTTTATCATACATAATGTTTTTCATTTAGCAATTATTTTGGTACTTTATAAATTACAAATACTAACTAAAAAAAGAATCAAAAACTCAAAAAAATATTCAGCCTTTTTTAAACCGCACGATCTGTGTATTTCTGAATGTGAAACACTGGAAGATCATCTCATCACAGCTGCAGTGTTGCAGGACATTTCATTGTCCATGATAACACAATCAGCAGGAGAGGGGCTTGTGTCAGTGATGTCTCGCTCAATTCCTCCTGGAATAAGCACAGAGAGGAAAACTTTATCGTCAGAGACTAAAGTAGACATTAATATGTAATGCCAACAGAGTGGGGGGAACTTTAACATCAGAGCCCAGAAGAGTAATTCACCATGGGATCGTTCTAGAGTTGGGCGATATGGCCTAAAAAACAAACAAACAAAAAACTAATTTTTTCACAAAAAAATCTGATTTACAATTTTAATTGATTTTCCCCCTACTTAAAATCAATATTCAGATGACAAAGAAGTAGTTCCAAAGCAGTTAAAATGTCATTCTTTATAATTTAACAGTCAAATTTAAAACTGAGACAAGATATATATAAAAAGGCAGAATTACCTTAAAGCTGGAAAGACCTTATTGTTTTTAATACTAGCCCATCATGTATCTAACCATCCACTCAGCGTTCAGAGCTGTTCAGATTAAACTGCAGCTCCGCAGTGAAACAGTGTCATGGACGGAGGACAGAGCAAGTGGAAATATATTTTCTAGGCTATATTTTCCATCTTGTAATGCCACAGGTTTAGGTTATTTATTGATTGATTTAAATATAAATTATTTGTAATAGAGCAGACACTGTCTAACCATGTCTACACCGAACGTGAGAGTTGTGCCGTGCCCCGCTGAGCTAAAAGTGTGTCTAGACTTGATGACATCACACTACAGTGTCACATCATCTGAACGTAGTGTCAGTAAATTTGATCATAAACAGAACGAGCATCATTTCACTGATGGGGATCGTGTCGCATCCAGTGTAGACAACATCAGACACAAATATTGAAGCAGTTATGTTCATTTTTGAAAAACAATGTTTTTAATAAATAGCTAAATAAGCAAAAAATAATAAAAATAAGCAAGCAAGCGCAAGTTTGGGGGTTTGATTCCCCGGGAACACATGATATGTAAAAATTGACAGCCTGAATGCACTGTTAGTCGCTTTGGATAAAAGCGTCTGCTAAATGCATACATTTAAAAAAAGTTTTAGGCTGTGAGTGTGTGGAGTTTACACTGTAGAAAATAAATAGAAGCATTGTCAAGTTATGTTTACCACAGGCATTATTTTATTCATAAATTGAAAAACTCCATTAAAAAAAAACATATGAAAATCTCAAAGCAACCCGCAGCTCTGACGTCATAGTTCCACCACTCTTATTTCAGATCTATTATGGCACTTAATTCTTACATGTTATGTCCTAAAGAACATTTATTCTCACACATGTACACTGGGAAAGCATGAAGGGCTCCTTTCATGTTGACATCATGTAAAAAAAAACTATAATAATAAAAAAACGGTGATGGAGGCAGTTAGTGTTTGTGATTTGCCTTCACATGAAGATCAGACGTTTAGAATCTCATGAATATCTGTGAAATCCTGCAGGTCTCTGATATGGTGAAACCTAGAAAACCACAAAAACATAAAGTGTTTAACTGACAATGGAAAAGAGAAAGCCAAGTCTGTGTCCTGTTAAGTTAGGTTTTCTCTTCAGCTCAACAGAAGTTACCTGAAGTGTTGAGGCTCACTCTGTTATATTCAGCATCCAGCTCAGCCTGCAGTTTCAGAAAGATTGTAAAGGTTTACTACAAGTTTGTACATTTCTTTTGTAATTTTAATATATTACAATATTCATGTCTGTGTATAAGCTTAAACCTATTTTTGGATTAGTACTCTTAGAAGCTAGTTGTTTAAAAACAGACCAAACAAACACACGTTTACCAGGGCATTTCCCCCAAAAAAGCACTGTATGGCTAAGATGAGCATAGAAACATTTGACACCAAATGGTCTCAACAATCGATTTGCTCATAATGCTTTTGAGAAACGCAGCCCTGAACATCACCGTTAACATCAGTGACATTCAAATCTTTTAGTGACGAAATGCCAGCTAACATTAAGATTAGTGTCCTTCTTAGACGTTAACATCATACTGTAAGCAGTGATGCTGAAATAGAATCCAAATCTGTGCGCATTCAAAAGCGCTTGGGCGCTCTGTAAAAACAGCATTTCCCAAAAATAAAAACATCCCTTTATCCTGATATTCAATAAGACATTTTCACAATTGTTTTGATGTACTTACAAGTTGTTCCATAAGTTTGCTCCAGTCGCTTGTGATTATCCGCCGTGTTGAACGGATTCTTCTGAACGTCGATTAGAACAACAACGTGACGTCACAGAGTAAACTTAAAATTAATAATTTCAATAGAAAAGTCTACTCAAAACCCCACGTTAAGCCACACAAAAAAATAAAACAATTCCTCATTCAGAAAATGTAATTTTTATAAGTTGCATCAATGATTTAAAAGACTTTAAATGCGGTGTTCTTAATCTTTTTAAGTTAGTAGTACAGTTCAGGTTCAGACCTGTTGCTGTGTAAGTTTAGCATCTTCAGTTTAGTCTGTGTAGAAATGACCGTTCAATAGTGAACAAAATGGAGACCTAAACATTGAAACATATATATATATATATATATAGGCAGTTTTCCACAAGGTCATCAAACAACCGCAGTGAGAATATTTCATCAAGCACGGTGAGTAATGGCTTCTCCTACAATTGTTATTTGCACCTCTTGCCACATGTACAGTTTATCTATCTCTGTCGCTGATGAGGGATTCACATGTGATAAATGCAGGGAAACAGTTAGGCTGACAGAGAAGATTTCAGAATTAGAGACACGCATCCAAACTTTAATTGAGGACAGTAAGAATGTTAGGGCTCTAGATATGGCTTTGGATGCGTCTAGCTCAGGGATTCCTGTACATTGTCCGGTTCCAGCAGAGCCCCTGCAGCAGGGCAACTGGGTGACGGTGAGGCAGCGTAGTCGTGGGTCAAAACACCGCTCTTCTGTTCCGATCAAAACATTAAACAGGTTCTCCCCACTCAGTGATGCACCCACTGAGAAACCTGATGAAAGTGCTCTAGTTATTGGCGATTCTATTGTACGGAACGTGAATATAGAGACACCAGCCACCATAGTCAAATGTTTACCGGGAGCCAGAGCGCCTGACATCTTGGCAAATTTAAAAGTGCTGGCTAATGCTAAACGTAAATACAGTAAGATTGTTATTCATGCCGGCGCTAATGATGTTCGACTTCGCCAGTCGGAGATCATTAAAAATAACTTTAAAGAGGTGTGTGAACTTGCAAGCACGATGTCAGACACTGTAATATGCTCTGGTCCCCTCCCTGCTTACCGTGGTGATGAGATGCATAGCAGATTGTCATCACTCAATGGCTGAATGTCTAAGTGGTGCCCACAGAATAACATAGGTTATATAGACAATTGGACGAGCTTTTGGGGCAGACCTGACATGTTTAAAATAGATGGTCTTCATCCCTCCTGGGGTGGCGCCACTCTTCTGTCTAGAAATATGGCAAATAGTCTTAGTGTTTATACTTGACTAACTGGGGCCCAGGTCAGGAAGCAGACAGACTGGCTAAACCGACCGTCTGCTAGCTGCCTCCCATCACAGAGGTCAGTTAATTCTCAGCACATAGAGACTCTTTCACCTAGATATCACACTATAGAGACTGTGTCTGTTCCCCGAACTAGAAAATACAAAAAACGTCCAAACCAAGTTAAGGTTAACAATTTAATTGAGGTTCAACAAATAAAAAACAAATGCAATATGGATAAACAAATTATAAAGATTGGCTTATTAAATATCAGATCCATTTCTACGAAAACACTTTTTGTAAATAATATGATAACTGATCATAATATAGATGTGCTCTGCTTGACAGAAACCTGGCTAAAACCTGATGATTACATTATTTTAAATGAGTCCACCCCCCAAGATTATTGTTATAAACACGAGCCGCGTCTAAAAGGCAAAGGGGGAGGAGTTGCTTCAATTTATAATAACGTTTTCAGGATTTCTCAGAGGGCAGGCTTCAAGTATAACTCGTTTGAAGTAATGGTGCTTCATATAACATTATCCAGAGAAACCAATGTTAATGATAAATCCCCTGTTATGTTTGTACTGGCTACTGTATACAGGCCACCAGGGCACCATACAGACTTTATTAAAGAGTTTGGTGATTTTACATCTGAGTTAGTTCTGGCTGCAGATAAAGTTTTAATAGTTGGTGATTTTAATATCCATGTCGATAATGAAAAAGATGTATTGGGATCAGCATTTATAGACATTCTGAACTCTATTGGTGTTAGACAACACGTTTCAGGACCTACTCATTGTCGAAATCATACTCTAGATTTAATACTGTCACATGGAATTGATGTTGATAGTGTTGAAATTATTCAGCCAAGTGATGATATCTCAGATCATTATTTAGTTCTGTGTAAACTTCATATAGCCAAAATTGTAAATTCTACTTCTTGTTACAAGTATCGAAGAACCATCACTTCTACCACAAAAGACTGCTTTTTAAGTTATCTTCCAGATGTATCCGAATTCCTTAGCATATCCAAAACCTCAGAACAACTTGATGATGTAACAGAAACTATGGACTCTCTCTTTTCTAGCACTTTAAATACAGTTGCTCCTTTACGCTTAAGAAAGGTTAAGGAAAACAGTTTGACACCATGGTATAATGAGCATACTCGCACCCTAAAGAGAGCAGCCCGAAAAATGGAGCGCAGCTGGAGGAAAACAAAACTAGAGGTATTTCGTATTGCTTGGCGGGAAAGTAGCATATCCTACCGAAAAGCATTAAAAACTGCTAGATCTGATTACTTTTCTTCTCTTTTAGAAGAAAACAAACATAACCCCAGGTATTTATTCAATACAGTGGCTAAATTAACGAAAAATAAAGCCTCAACAAGTGTTGACATTTCCCAACACCACAGCAGTAATGACTTTATGAACTACTTTACTTCTAAAATCGATACTATTAGAGATAAAATTGCAGCCATTCAGCCGTCAGCTACAGTTTCGCATCAGACAGTGCACTATAGACCCCCTGAGGAACAGTTCCACTCATTCTCTACTATAGGAGAGGAAGAATTGTATAAACTTGTTAAATCATCTAAACTTACAACATGTATGTTAGACCCTATACCATCTAAGCTCTTAAAAGAGGTGCTTCCAGAAGTCATAGGTCCTCTTCTGACTATTATTAATTCCTCATTGTTATTAGGACATGTCCCCAAAACCTTCAAACTGGCTGTTATTAAGCCTCTCATAAAAAAGCCACAACTTGACCCCAGAGAACTAGTTAATTATAGACCAATCTCGAATCTCCCTTTTCTGTCCAAGATACTAGAAAAGGTGGTATCCTCACAATTATATTCCTTCTTGGAGAAAAATGGTATATGTGAGGATTTCCAGTCAGGATTTAGACCGTATCATAGTACTGAAACTGCTCTCCTTAGAGTTACAAATGATCTGCTCTTATCATCTGATCGTGGGTGTATCTCTCTATTAGTTTTATTGGATCTTAGTGCTGCGTTTGACACAATTGACCACAACATTCTTTTGCATAGACTTGAACACTTTGTTGGCATCAGTGGAAGTGCATTAGCATGGTTTAAATCGTACTTATATGACCGCCATCAGTTCGTAGCAGTGAATGAAGATGTATCATATCAATCACAAGTGCAGTATGGAGTACCTCAAGGCTCAGTTCTAGGGCCGCTACTCTTCACGCTTTATATGTTACCCTTGGGAGATATCATCAGGAAACATGGTGTTAGCTTTCACTGTTATGCTGATGATACGCAGCTCTATATTTCCTCGCAGCCCGGTGAAACACACCAATTTGAAAAACTAATGGAATGCATAGTCGATATAAAAAATTGGATGACGAGTAATTTCTTACTGCTAAATTCAGAAAAAACAGAGGTGTTAATCATAGGGCCTAAAAACTCTACTTGTAATAACCTAGAACACTGTCTAAGACTTGATGGTTGCTCTGTCAATTCTTCGTCATCAGTTAGGAACCTAGGTGTGCTACTTGATCGCAATCTTTCCTTAGAAAGCCACGTTTCTAGCATTTGTAAAACTGCATTTTTCCATCTCAAAAATATATCTAAATTACGGCCTATGCTCTCAATGTCAAATGCAGAAATGTTAATCCATGCATTTATGACTTCAAGGTTAGACTACTGTAATGCTTTATTGGGTGGTTGTTCTGCACGCTTGGTAAACAAACTACAGCTAGTCCAAAATGCAGCAGCAAGAGTTCTTACTAGAACCAGGAAGTATGACCATATTAGCCCGGTCCTGTCCACACTGCACTGGCTCCCTATCAAACATCGTATAGATTTTAAAATATTGCTTATTACTTATAAAGCCCTGAATGGTTTAGCACCTCAGTATTTGAATGAGCTCCTTTTACATTATACTCCGTTACGTCCGCTACGTTCTCAAAACTCAGGCAATTTGATAATACCTAGAATATCAAAATCAACTGCGGGCGGCAGATCCTTTTCCTATTTGGCGCCTAAACTCTGGAATAACCTACCTAACATTGTTCGGGAGGCAGACACACTCTTGCAGTTTAAATCTAGATTAAAGACCCATCTCTTTAACCTGGCATACACATAACATACTAATATGCTTTTAATATCCAAATCCGTTAAAGGATTTTTAGGCTGCATTAATTAGGTAAACTGGAACCGGAACACTTCACATAACACCGTACTTTCTACATCATTAGAAGAATGGCATCTACGCTAATATTTGTCTGTTTCTCTCTTGTTCCGAGGTCACCGTGGCCACCAGATCCAGTCTGTGTCCAGATCAGAGGGTCACTGCAGTCACCCGGATCCAGTACGTATCCAGACCAGATGGTGGATCAGCACCTAGAAAGGACCTCTACTGCCCTGAAAGACAGCGGAGACCAGGACAACTAGAGCCCCAGATACAGATCCCCTGTAAAGACCTTGTCTCAGAGGAGCACCAGGACAAGACCACAGGAAACAGATGATTCTTCTGCACAATCTGACTTTGCTGCAGCCTGGAATTGAACTACTGGTTTTCGTCTGGTCAGAGGAGAACTGGCCCCCCAACTGAGCCTGGTTTCTCCCAAGGTTTTTTTCTCCATTCTGTCACCGATGGAGTTTCGGTTCCTTGCCGCTGTCGCCTCTGGCTTGCTTAGTTGGGGTCACTTCATCTACAGCGATATCGTTGACTTGATTGCAAATTAAAACAGACACTATTTCAACTGAACAGAGATGACATCAATGAATTCAATGATGAACTGCCTTTAACTATCATTTTGCATTATTGAGACACTGTTTTCCAAATGAATGTTGTTCAGTGCTTTGGCGCAATGTATTTTGTTTAAAGCACTATATAAATAAAGGTGATTGATTGATTGATTGATTGATATATATATATATATATATATATATATATATATATATATATATATATATATATATATATATATATATATATATATATATCAGTATCTACAATGTGTATGATGGTCTTTCCTGGCTAGTGCATTATAAAAAAGTAAAATAAAATCTGATTATTTTTCAAGCTACATAATCTTAAAGCAGATCAATCCAAATCAAAGTGACTTGTTTTAAAGAATCCCCACATCCCCCAGTTCCCCCAGCAGCGTCTGGTAAACTGATGGTCTCCTCTCTTCATATGCTAATAACACTAATGCCTCCACATTATCACCTGGCCTCTCACTGCGAGCAGGTATAGGGACATACAAGCAAAGCCCAGAAAAGAAAGCAGGTCTATTTAAGTGTATTTTATAAATGAAATGATACAAATAGTATTTAATTATACCATATACTAATTTATTATTATTCAATTTAGGTTGAAACTCAACATTTTAACAAAGAAGCTGTTTATATTTTATGCATTGTATATTATTTTATTTTTAAATGCTAGATAAATAAAATAAGATCATAGCAGTAAGTCAGGGGAATACTTTTATTAAGTCAAGCATTTGTTGAACACTGCTGGGTACTTTTACAGGTACTTAAAAAAATACAGGAGAGCTTTCCCATAACATGCACCAATCCGGCATCAGGCTTATGGTCTGTGGTCTCTCAAACACTGGATAATATCAGTAAAAAAAATATAATTTCCCTTAGGGCTTAAATGAACCTCATCATTTAAATATAGCTCAGGTTTGTCAAACACTATGTGTGGATGATGGACAATGCTCCATTAAAACAGAGAACAAACCTGGCCATCACATTGTTCACAAAATTCCTGACTTCGTCCACCTTTCCTCCAGTGGTGCCTCTGGTAGATTGAAGAAAGCATAAACTTAATTTGTTCAGTTCTTTCTTTAAGACACTGTTGGAAGAAAGGAAGGAGGTCACCCCAGAACATTTTATATTCAAAATATATCGAGTAGCAACACACCTTTTCTTGAGGACTGAACTTTCTGATGAAGTGAAATTCTTGTTTAGAGTGAACAATGTGAACTGTTGACTTGACTTTTCTTAAAAGAAAAAAGTAAAGACAGTTTTGTTAAACATGTTTAAACATAGTTGCAACATTTGTAGAATAAGTGATTAGAAAATGTAGAACTTACTCGTGTTGTAGGATATGTTCTCCTTTCTAGCAGCCAGATTCATTTTAATAGTGAGTGAATGTTCTGTGATTATAAAGCAGCACTTCCTCCAGCTGGAGAGCGATGGGTTACATCAGGATGTGATCACTGTCTGTATGATGCGGTCTGTATGGCCGGTCATCTGTATGATCAGCTTCTGTATGACCAGTCATCAGCATGCTGGCCATTCTCTTATGCATTGCATCTCGACCTGACGAGTCACTCTGTCTTATGTTTTTACTTAAGTTTAACTATTTCTGATGGAAAGAATGGCTGTTTTAGTGTTATTATCAACATTGTTGTTTCATAGATAAACAGAATATGAAATATTGATAAATGTAAAGGCAACCAAACAGGCGTCACAATTCACAGTCTCATTGGGGACCGTCTTTTACACTTTCTCAATCCTTGACTCTTGGTCAGGAGCCCTTGGCGTAAATTTTTAGTTTGTCCATTTAGTGCAGGTTTTCCATGTGCAGGGTATTTCACTGGTTTCATTGAGATACCTTTGCATCAACAGACGCTGTGGACAGGGACATTTATTACGTCAGTTTTGATGTCTTTTATCTCAAACTCAAATTCAGCTGTATTTTATGATGACTGTGTTTATGGAGTGGAATTATTTTCAGTTATTAATACCTCAGTGTTGAAACTTTTCACAGAAACTTATTGTATGACTTCAGAAGACTTTGAATACAACACAAATACTTTTAATACTTTTATAATATTTTTTTAAAAATCCCTGATTATTTTTCAAACTACATGATCTAAAAGCAAACCAATCCCAGTCAAAGTGACTTGTTTTAAAGAATCCCCACATCCCCCAGTTCCCCCAGCAGCGTCTGGTAAACTGATTGTGCTCTCTTCATATGCTAATAACACTAATGTCTCCACATTATCACGTGGCCCTTCACAGCAAACAGTACCAACAGTATCCGGGCTAACTGAGTCTCATCCAATCACGGTCCAGATATCTGGGTGGGGTTATATATATACTGTTTTCCTGACAGAATCTACATTGAATTTTTTTGTTTTTTTGTGAAATAAAATTCCAAAACCTTGAAGGACAAACAGCTTTTTGAGATTCCTACATTGCCTACAAGGGACCACATACAAAAAAGCCTACTAAGGCCATTTCTCATCTCTTTTTTCCATTCAAGACTGAAAAGGTAAGTTATACATTCTGAATTTAGATTCTGATAATATGTAAATAGTAGACTTAAAAAATAAATGTGTCAAAAATGCAAGCAAACTGTTAAAATGTGTATGTAGTCTCTTAGTAAATGTTAGTGCTGTTTAATCTCTATTTACTGAATATATTCGTTCATTTATTGATTGATTGATTTTTTTTGTGGTTGTTTCTAAATATTGTTTTTCATTTTGGCAAATGCAGTGTACCCTAAACAGATCTTGAATATTTCACAGGAAAATGAGACCCAGAAGAGTCTGTCCTGAAAAGGAAGCTTTGAAATTCATCGCATCTGGGAAAGATAAAGACATATTTCAGTCAAGAGTCAAGAGAACGGTAAGTTATCATTTAAGACTCTGTCTCCAATACTGTATGACTGCAAATATTAATTAAATACTTGGCATAGTAGCTTATGAATTTCAAGAAGTGCACTGTGCAATGTTATTACTAGTTCATAGTGTGCAGTGTGAAAAAATAACAACAGGAATTATAGATGATCAGTGGCTTGAATATTTAGTGTATTTTAATTTTGATGCACTGTTATAAAGATTTTACTGATAATCATACTTGATAAAATGTTTAATATTGATGATCATTGGAACTCGAAAACAACTGGGACACATATTAAACTTGTATCATAAATGTATGTATTCTCTAAAGCTAATATGTGCGTGTGTATGTGATTGTGACCAACAGATGGTTGATGAACAGAAAAGAGCAGATTTGTGTGCATTTGTGACCACAAACATCACTACAGGAGAAGAAATGATGTTCGACTGCGGAGATCCTGACTGCCCATGAAGACAGGTACATTTCTATTTCAATTAGCTCATATTTCTGAGTTATTTCATGAATTGTTATTTATTTGTAGTAAATCAAATTTCCTTTGAGTTTTAATGTAAAATAATGGAATTAACTTGGCAAACTTGTTACAAACAATGTTAAATCAGTTTGGTTTGGGATCAGTACGATTTTTAAATGTCTTTGAAAGAATATTCTGCTCACCAAGTCTGCAAGTATTATCAAGTATTATATATGTATATATATATAGGCAAGATATCTATAGATATCTCGATATAGGTCTATTCAGTTTATTTTAAATAAATGCTGTAATTTTGACCTTTATTTTCATTGAATATCCTAAAAAGTACTATATATCACAGTTTCCACAAAACTATGAAGCCGGAAAATATGCTTTCAACACTGATAATATAAGAATCATTATTAATGATTGAGAACCAATAATAATTGATCATAAAAGAACATCAATTCTGCTAATTTAAATGATTTCTGAAGATCATTTGACAGTGAAGAGTGGAGTAATGATGCTGACATATTTCACAATTTTAAATTCATTTTACAATATTTCTGATCAGGTAAACGCAGCCTTGATTAGCAGAAAAGTCTTCTTTTAAAAACACTAAACCAGTCTTCCTGATCCCAGACTCACTGGTTAGGTGTTGATCCTGTGAGAGGTGTGAATGTTTGTGGGGGAGAGAGAGAGAGCATGAACAGAGCAGATAGCACTACAACACAATAGAGATTATTGATCAAAGTGAAGAAAAAACAATCCGCACTGGTATGGTCTTTACTATATTTCATAAAATAGTACCACTTTCCCATAAGATGTCATTGGTTAACACTAGTTAACATGAAAATCACTTTTAAAGTGTTTATTAATGTTAGTAAACATTACTTTTATCATTAACAAATACAATGTTTGATTTTAATAATGTATTAATAAATATTATTTAATGGAGCTGAGCTAACATTAACAAAAAATAAACAGTTGTATTTTTTTTTATGTTAACCAAGCTTAAATATTTAAACAAATGTATTTCTCATTGTTAGTTAATGTGTCCTGTCCATCGCTCAGTGTTTTTAAATCAAACTTAAAGACTCATTTTTACACCCTTGCATTTGAGTGATGCGGTGTACGGTTCTTTTGATGTATATTTTTATTTTTTTAAATGTGTATATATACATATTTTTTATTTAATTTTTTGATCTCTGTTGCTTTTAAAATAACCTTTTCTTGTAAAGCAGTTGGATCAATGATGGTTGTGTTAATGTTGTGCTCTATAAATAGAAATTGACTTGACCTGACTTATTGTAAAGTGAAACTTTACACTTCAACACTTTATTTTAAGGGAATAATGCATTAGTTAATCAATAATTATTGGCTTATTCTGGTCAATAAACTTGAATATCACTTAGTAAGAGCCACTCAATAATTGTGAAAAAGTTAATCATTAATTACTGGTTTGTTTATTCTTAACTAATACACAATTCTGGATCCTTAAAATGTTAGGTTAATCATGAATTACTAGTGTGTTATTACATGAATTACATCTTTTAATTTGGGTCTGGGTTTGAGTATAAAAGGGGATGCAAGTCAACAAGTTTAATGTATGCAATGATAAAATCAGTTTTACAAAAAAGAGCACTTGTTGAATTGTTCTGCATGTCACTTTCAGCGTTCTTGACAATATAATTATTAATTGTATTAATTCTGTACAGCTTAGTCAGGTGGCCATTACTAGAGATTGTTATAAATGAATCTTCTATATTACAGGTAGCAGGATGCTTGGTCCATTACATCCTGACGGATGGACAACACCCTCATCAGACAACTACACCCTACAGCCAGGATCCACTTGGTCTGTCTCTACATGTCAGAACGAGTAACTTCAGTCTTCAATGGGATGAAAGACTAAACATATCTTAAGCAGAATGATGAGCAAATCAGTGGAAGAGCGTCCTACTATTGAGGAAAGCCTTCAGGAAGTCAAAACTATGTGCAAAGACTTATTGTAGAGTTTACAATAAGCATTAAAATGATTGGATATAAGTATTAGTGTGAATTTACAGGTTTGATCACCAGTCTTATCAAATATCAACCACAAACAGCTACAGCTCAGGAAAGACTTCAGACTTCAGTCTTGGACACATCAGTAAATCACTAGTGCCATTAAATCAAAACGGTATGATCCATTCACCATAAACAATACACAAGATCTAAAGATCATTGTCTTTTCGTGTTTTCAACTTTGTAAAGTATGTATTACTGACAATCATACTAATTCAATCATATATTTATTCACTTTATATATTTTTTATCTTTTAATTTTGTTAAATAGCAAGAGCCAGAAAGCCCTGGTCAGAAACAGAGGAAACTCATATAACACGGTTTCAAGATCTACTTTGAGGAAATGAAGGCTCCTGGAGAAGTGGACTGTGAAAGATGCATAAATGCAAAGAGGATTCTAAAGGGTAATGGAAGAGACCGGAAAACAGTTAAATACTTTGTGCTCAACAGAATAATTTCAGTTAAGAGAAGTTTGGGTGAACAGTACTGAAGCCCATAAACCCTGAGAGTGTGTGATGTGAAGTATCAGTGTTGAGTCATAACTGTGCCGTGACACTGAAGGTCCATGTACATGCAGCATCAGTGCCTCATAGCATTGAAATGATTGACTACAGCTGTTTTCAGCTCCTGTTTGGGACTCTGTTTTAGACCTGTTATAACTTTGATGTAAGCCACTGTAATTTTGAACTATTTAATTTTTTTTTAAATAAACAAATTTTATTATTTTCATTTTGATTTGTTGTTTTACTTTTCTTGGCAATGTTGATAATAAAAATGGAGCCCCTAAATCAAGTGCTGCTCTGAAAAATGTCAGTGTGTTAAACGACTAAAGTGCCAATGCTTAAAAAGTATTTTATTGTAGCTCTCCATACAACACCTGACACTAATACACACATGGAGGTCAAAACTCAAAATTATTTATTGATTGTTGCATTGAGAATTTTCAGTTGGATCTACAAATGTTAAAAGACATTCAGTTCATCTAATTTACTGGAGCCAACTGAAGATTTTAATGCAGTAAATAAAAAAATAAAATAAAAACACTGGTCCCCTGTTAGATGGTGAAGTGTGACGCCTGATCGGCTGACCTTACATTTAACAATATTTCACATTCTCACCATCTCTGAATGCTATGGCAAGGATGATAATACAATGTTACAATATATGTTGATTGTAACATTGATTTAGAAATTTAGCCAAGTGAATATTTTCAAAGTTAACATGAAATTCTGAAGAAATGTCAAAGCTACCAAAGAGATGTCGCAGTTTACTATTTAACAGGGGACCTACGTGTTCAGATCAACATTAGCACTATTCTATCTATCTATCTATCTATCTATCTATCTATCTATCTATCTATCTATCTATCTATCTATCTATCTTATCTATCTTATCTATCTATCTATCTTTAAAAAAAAAAAAAAAAATTAGCCTCCGAGATCAAACCGGTCCCCAGTTAGATGGTGAAGCATGACGTGATCTGTTTGTTTGCCTTTACATTTAACAAATTACTTTTATTCATTTATTTATTTCTTAATATAATGGCAATGCTGATAATAACCTAAAAATGGAGCCTCTGAAAAATGTCAGTGTTAAACAGCTAAAGTAGCATGGTTTTCATGGTTTTCAATGCAGCAAGCTAACATATAATATTGTTTCTTAACTTAACATATAATATTGTTTCTTAAGTTAACATATAATATTGTTTCTTAAGTTAACATATAATATTGTTTCTTAAGTTCACATATAATGTTGTTTCTTAACTTAACATATAATGTTAAAGTGTCTGTGATGTAAGAAGAGGTGATTCAGTCTAACAGGCGTCACACATCACCATCTAACTGGGGACCAAACTCATTTTATCTAACACATGCACTCTTTACTGACAGAAGTATTGACATGCAATTGTTACCTTAAAGAGCTCTTCATTTTACTTTATTTATGCTATCCTCAAATTAACTATAGTGTCTTGTTTGTTTTGTCTTAATATTTTTTGGTTTGACTGAAACAAATATATATATATCTGTGTGATTGTATTCATATATTGAGAAGTGTATTTGTATTAGTGTCAATCCCAGAAAATATCTGCATGTCATACTAATTTATTAAACATTTTGGATTTCTATTAGAATATTTCTTCAATGGAGATATAGTGTGAATGTTTCAAAGTTTAGAGTTGCATTTAAATACAGTTAGATTGTAAAGAAAGACTTGGTACAATTGCCCTTGTGTTTGCACACACAGTTGCATTGCAGTCTATGGAGGTCCTCTGTTGGATAGGTAGACGTCACTCAGGTCCCCACTTGGCATGTTTTTAAAAAAAATTAAAAATGCATTTTTTCAGTTATATTATGAAAAAAGAACTCAAATGAAAATTTTGTATGTAATTTTTGTTTCTTAAAAATGACCAGAAACACTGGTCCCCTCTTGGTCAGTGTATAGCGATAGTCCCCTCTTAGTAACATAGACGTGTATGTGTGTGTGTGTGTGTGTGTGTGTGTGTGTGTGTGTTGTGGTCGTCCTTGTCAAAGCTTTCACTGACTCTCAGTAATTAGTGCAATCATGACACATCCGAGGAGCTGTTTCTGTGACAGCACTCAACAGAGACAAGTGTCCCTGCAGACAGAGTTCAGCCCCAAACACACACACACACACACACACACACATTAGTTCTCTTTCTTCCAAGAGGAATTCATCTTTGGACAGCATGCACAATATTCACATCATCAGTGACCACAAAACACACACAAACTCTACATGTTTACGAGTATTTTATAATGCAATTTTAACAGTTTAGAAATTAAGAATGTATTAAGGTAATTTAACTCTTTAAACATATTTTTTTGGGACTTCTTTAAACATAGTATGGTTTACAGAGGCCAAATCACGTTTATCTCTCTATGAATTATGTTTATGTTTGGAAACTTATTAAGATTCACGCTTTAACCATCATCATGAAGTCTGCTCCTCATTAACTTACATTAGTGTTTCAAAATGCAAAATTAATAATGTTACAAAATATTTCCATTTCAATTAAATGCTGTTCTTGTGAACGTTCTATTCATCAAATACACATTCCTGAAAAGAATGTATCATGGTTTCCACAAAAATATTAAGCGGCACTGTTATTAACTTCCTGAGCATCAAATCAGCATATTAAACTGATTTCTGAAGGATCGTGTGACACTGAAGACAGTATATTTTAGTCCATACATTGGACATGTATAAATCTGCCCTTATAAAATATATATATATATATATATATATTGTTTGTGTGTGTGTGTGTGTCACAGTCATCGACTGCTGTTCTCCCTCTCCTTTTGAGTTTTTCTTATTTGGTAATTTTCCTTTTCTAAATATTTTAGTGAAGATTACTCCCCACCTGTTTCTGTTCTTCTTATTCCTTGCCTTGTCTTTATAAACCCAGTCTCTTTAGTTCATGTTTATCGGTTCTTAAAGTATCATTGTGTTAAATGAAGTTATGCATTTGTTCTTCGCCTTTGTGAACATTAAAACCAACTCCTCTAGGATTATCATCTGTCATCCCTCATTTGTAGGCACACACGTGTTACTATATATAACATTTTAATAAATTACACATTTATTATTATAGTTTAGCAAGTGATGTCTTTATTTTTTTCCCTCTCTCTCAATTTCAATTTTCAGTTCAATTTAGATGAGCTTTATTAGCATGACAAAAACTGTACATTTTTATTGCCAAAGCAGTTACAGCTGGGCTGCTTACAAATATTGCACATATGTATTTACAGAAAGATAAGCATAATGGTAATATTAATAAAAAATAAAGCAGGTAGTTGCAAAATGAATGAGTGTATTTAAGTCAGAAATAAGTGAACACGGTCTCTGCTCGGGTGGCAGCCATGTTTTTTCTATGTCTGGCCGTCTCTATCATCAGCTTGTGTCCTCTGAGTCTGTATCTGGTCAGTGTGCTTCTCAGTTTCTTCTGACCGTGTACAGATACTCTGCCATACTGTACTCTCTCTTTAGAGCCAAATAGCATTGCATTTTACTCTGTTGTTGTGTTTGGGTTTGCCAGTGAGTGATGTAGTTCAGTTTGATTCGTGCAGTCATCTGACTGATTCTGATGTTGTGATTCAGAGCATCAGTAGATGTTAGTGGAGCATCAGGACTGAAGCTCTGGAGCAGCTGAGTCTTTGCTCATCTCTTGGCACTGCAGGGCTTTATAATGATATGATTGGGGCTCACTGAGTTTCAGATGTTTCCAAATTCAATTGCCCTTTTTTGTCTCCTTATGTTTAGAGGATGTTTGCCTAATGCTGACCTGCATGCGTTATTTGTTATTCTAAACTCTGCATCCCAGAAAATGTAGCTGTGATTAAATTATGAATAAGTGTCACTGGGTAATCTTAAAAAGACAGTTGTATTTTCAGTGTAGCAAGCAATTCTTGTTAGTATATTAAATGTAGTGAGCTACTTTTTAAAAGGGCAGCTCTATTGTAGCATAACTACTGTAAATTATGAGTAGCTTAAAACGAGTCTTTTCTCCAGCAATGGTGTGCGTGTGTGTGTGTGTGTGTGTGTGTGTGTGTGTGTAGAGTAGAGGTGGCTCTGTGTTTTGTTGTGTCTGTAATTAGTGCTGGAGTACTGCTAATGGCAGGCCGGGACAGACTGTGGCGAATGGCTATTCTTTTGTGTGAAAAGGCTGCTCCTTCACTCTCTGTTTCTTCTTTTTTTCTCTCTCTCTGTGCTCTGTCCATCCTCTCGGGATCTCATCATCTTCCCTAACAGTCAGAGTGGGATTTAGTACCCTCTATTCCCTCACCTTCTTCTTCTCCCTCTTCCCCTCTCTCTGTGTGTCTCTTTCTGATGATCTGGAGCCGTTCGACTTTTTAAGTTGTGTCTTTTTCTGACACTCATCTGTCATGTGCTGTCGAGAGCAGCTATATCTGCTTTATATGGCATTTGGAGTGAATTTCTTCGATATATTTCTTTTTGGATCTATTATTGAAAATGTAAGCGTGTTAGGACCTTATAGCTCAACAGAACAGACAAATAGAAAACAATAATTTATATGTTTGACTAATTTATACGTGCAGACACAGGCTGTTTATATAAGGTTGTTGCTTTGGATTTCATGACATCTTAGGATTCTTAAGACTGATGTTAGCTCAGCAGTAACAGACTGGTGTGCACTAAAGTGGCTGCTGTTTAAAGAAAAAAAAATCCACAACAGTCTCCACAATTGATTGCACAAGGGTTAATAACAGAAGTGTGTTCACAAAAAAGAAAAACATATTTATTTAAATATTTTTCATTGTAGAACACATGGCAAGTAAAAAGTACATGATAGTAACATTATGTACTCAATAAATGTATATATTATATAGAAACTTGAACTATTAATTTGTTAGTCTAACTGTATTGTTTCTAAGAAATAATAATGTGGTAAACTACAATAAAAAATAAAATAAAATATGAATTGCATTTTTTAAATAAAATAAAAGCATTATGTAGCTGACCCACAGACAAAGGCAAATATTATAAAATATATATTATTTAATAAATATTCTGTAAAATATGAAGTAAATCTAAAATATTATTATTCTTTTTAATTAAACGTATTATTTTTTACGAAAAAAAAAACACATTGTAGTGAGTTAATACTTATTTAATGGCCTCTAAATCTATCTATCTATTCATTAGTCTATCTAGACATTACTTTTAAGAAATAATAATAAACGTTTTTACCAAACAACTAAAAGGTTTCTGTTCAAGAATTTTAATTGCATTAATTGCATATTTATTAATTAATTCTATTTGTTTATAAATTAATAAATCCAGACAAAATGGCATCATGTACCTGAACCACAGACAATGGTAAATAGAACTAAATATCTCTAATTAATGTACAGTTCAAGTAAATATATATTTCATCTACATTTACATTTAAGGGCTGTATAGGCATAATAAAAAAATAAGAAAGCACTGCTTAATTCATGTCTCCTGTCTGGATGGGAAGTGAAACATTCTTCAGAACATCTTATTTTGTGTTCTGCAGAATAAAGAAACTCATACAGGTTTGGAACAGCATGAAGATGAGTAAATAATGGCAGAAATTTCCTTTTTGGGTGAACTATCGCTCCCTTGTAAAAGCCTGTGTACTTGTGACTCCTAGAAGCCACCGGCAACCAGTCAGATAAAAACTTGTGATTTTCACCAACTCTTGCCATTTTTCTGTGCAACATGCATCAGATAGTCAGTGAGGATCTCTTTCAAATATCATAGCATAACACAGAATGTCATCCTGAAAACTGTTTTTTTTTCCTCTATCGTTTCGTTTTCCTAACACCTAAGATGCATTTCCTGAACTCTCTCACTCGCTCTGCTTCGGTTGCAGAGTCTGGGCTTTGAAAGTACCCAAAGCATCCTGGGTAATTAGCCATTACGTCGCTGTCACAGAGGCTTGTGCAGTCAATACAGAGATAATTTGGGCAATGGTGAATGACAGCGCTGTCCGGGCTACAGGGCTGATCAAGGACAGAGCCAGCTGCACCCGGCATCTGTCAGGCCCATGAATCACACACACACACACACACACACACTGGCCGGGCCACAGAAAATGCTAATCTACATCCTCAGCTTTCTTTTGTGCTTTCGGGCCTCTGCTCATTTCAGCTTCTCGATCATCTCCCCTCCTCCTCCAGCTTTCTTCTCCTCAATCTCTCTCCCTTCACGAGAGGAAATGGCTGCTTACGCTCTGTCTCTACACTCTTACAGGCTTGTTACCGCCGGTGGCAAATGAATGACATTGGGATAGAGTCCTCTCAGGCCCAAGGAGAGCCCTTAAGTAATGGCAACAGAAGCAGGGAGAGGGAGAGATCACAGCATAATGAAAAAGCTATTTATTTCAGTAATAAAGACAAATGTGCCACATTGATTTCAGTTTGGCTAATATGAAATAGAGATGTCGGAGCTTGTTTATTGTGTTTGTGTGGTTGGAAAGAAAGTGTCGGGTAAGCAAAGGTTATTTTACTGTCCTGACATCAGTGACAAACACCATACCATACGTGTTTCGAGATTTGTCTTGGTGTATATGGGTTTTTATGTTGCATTACATTATTTCAAGATAGCATGCAATTTTTTTTTTTTATAATTGGTTAGGTTTCTTCTTCAACAGAAGTAATGCTTTGTAATAATATTGTAATTACATTGTACTTAATGTCTGTGTGTTACTACTGTGATGGACTGACCTGCAGCCTGAGATGCCGATGCGGTGTAGGATCCCCATATGCATGGATGATTTTGGAAATAAGGGAAATAAGGCCATGACTGATGCCTTGAGTTAAATTATTCTCCTAACGTTACATATTCACTATATATAAAAATCACAATGCTAACCAATGCACATACACAGCTGTGCTATTATGAGGGCTGTCAATAGGACATGTTAATTAATGTGATTAGTTATTTAAAAAAAAAATGCAATATGAAATCTGGGTGGAGAAAATCAATCAGTTGTTAGAATATGTTTCAGGTCTATAATCACATGTTGCAGTTTGACTGAGGACTACCTGACCTACAGAATAACTGATTATTCAGTGCATAATCGCTCTCATGCAGCATAAACCGGTTTATGAGCACAAAAACAGCCAAAAAGAAATGTAGGACAGCGTTTTCTCCCTGGGATTACACTGTGCCACCAGTAATAATCAAGTAACAAGCATAACACGCTGATTGTTTTTCTTTTCCTCCTTTCATTGTCCCAAACATCATGACCTCTGTAATATTTAGGTGGTGTTACCCGTGAACCTGACAAGCATGTCCTCCCACTGCATTAGGAAATCCACTGGGATTCATTCCCACACGTCGTTCCTGTAGACGGAGGGAGAGGGATCTGCTCCAAACAGCATTTAAATGATAAGTGTCTCTCCATTACTGCTCTGGGATAAACATTTAAATGGCCTTTAATTAGCGTGTCCTTCCCGCTTGTCGATAGGCTTGCGCTAACCGCTCAGCACCTTAACGAGCCATAATTAAATTGGTTCAAGTCAGAGCTGGCAGGAAAGAGCCTGTCATTTGCAAACAGATAAACAGGGATAGATTTTGAATTTGACCTCAGCAAAATGATTGTTGGTTCAATATTGGGTATTAGCTGAAACAATGTAATGATTCAGAGTCTTAAAGCCGTAATAGGCAACAGGACAATGATTTAACTGACCGGGATAACTCTTCCTCATCAGAGGAGCCAGTCGATTCTCTGAATGTGAACCTACTGTTTACAAACTTCAGGGTAATGCACGTCAGATAAACTGATTGGTACTATGCTTTAAAAGAACAGTCTACAGAAATAAAATACAGTTCTGTCAACATTCAGTCGTGATCCAAACCCGCACAACTCTTTCTTCTGCAGGCGCACACAAAGAGAAATTCTGAACATATCACGATAGCTAGAAATAATAATAAAACATGTAAAGAGCCGCATCGTCCTTTAAACTTGTGCATTTCAGTAATTAATCTGAAGCCATGTGATGGTTTTGATGAAGGAACGGAGTAAAATTTAGATTAACAATAGGGACTGGTGTCAATATGAATCATATATGATTCATACTGAAACAATACTGGTTGGCATTGCTCATCGGTTGTTACTAATATTTTGGAGTAGTTTTTATTTTTATATTTCCTGCTCCATTTTGTATTGTAGTTTACATTTTGGTCAATTGGCAGCAAATTATATTAATTTGTACAATCTCATTTGTATGTTTTCATATGATCTGTGTACCAACCTGAGGCTGTAGGTTTATAGGAAGATAGTCTTTTTCTTTTCTTTTTTTTTTTACAACCAAAAAAATAAAAAGCCAAAAATTCAAAAACGTATTTTGAGATTGAGTGGACGAGTGCACTGATCCAGGAGAATAAGTGCACTGATAATAAGTGCAAGATGCATTGGTTAAAAGTGTCTATTAGATGACCATTAATTTTCATATTTTCGGACTACCGTTTTGAATTAGTGCTACTGACCTTTCACGTGTTGGAATAATACTGTTTTCTAAAGTGCCCTGAGAAAAGGACACACTCATAATGATGCCTAATTTAAATAATACTCCATATTAGAATACAACACAGCATTGTATATGGGGTTTATTCTGACTCATTTTGACATTTACGCAGTGCTGGAAGGCCAGAGTTACATGTGCAGTTAAAGCTAGGTGTCAAGAGCTTAAATGTAAGCACTGTTTAAAAAGACCAAGCGCAATTAAGGTCGAAAAAAAACTTTACAATGGAACTTAATGTCCTTGTTCCTTTGATCTGTGTCGCTAACTGCAGTGAAACTTTCTGTCCTAATTATCCATTTCTGCCCGTCAGTGTCTCTCTGTGTCCCTGTCTCTCTCTCTCTCTCTCTCTCTCTCTCTCTCTCATTATAGTCTCTCTTCTTCCATTTCTACATTAGCACAGCAGTCTGATATGCACTTAACTGTGTAGACGTAGAGAAAGGGGATAAAACAAGGGGAGAACAAAGTGAGGGACCAAGTAATAGACAAAAAGAGGACAAGAGGTGAGGAAGAAAGATGAATGAAAAAAGTAGTTCATGGAACAGAGGCTAATGACATGGGAAACGGTTATCAGCCCTGAAGGAGTTCACTCTTGCCCTGATCTGTTCATTACATTTACTATTTGTTTCTGCTCTCACTAAAAAAAGTTGAGGTGTCATTGCCAAAGATCTATCTGTTAGATATTTCTGAACTCCCATTAAGCATCAGTAAACTAACAAAAACACACTGCGTGTCCCGTGCAGCTGCTGATTGATTTTGCTGGGCTGTCTCACGGCGGCGTGTCATTCGGTGTGCTGCCCGAGGATCAGATGTCAATTGCTGCATCGGGGGATGGGTTACCGGCCTCGGAGGATGAGGATTCGGCGGGGCTGCCCCCCTTGGGTGTTGTTGCTACTGCCGAATCTGACTTGGAGTTGTCAGCCATGCTTTCCCGGGCAGCTGAGTATCGTGCTGGAGGCGACTACACCGCCCAATTGGTTTCTCGGTGCAGAGCGCGGCTCACAACCTCGTTCTGCCCTGGTACCTTTCTTCCCGGAGGTGCTTGAAGAGGTGACGAAGTCGTGGATGGCCCCTTTCATGGCCAGAAGCCGCTCATCTCCCTCTTCCATCCTCACCACCCTCGATGGCGGGGCAGCCAGGGGGCACGTTGACATTCCCCAGGTGGAGAGAGCGGTTGCAGTGCACCTGTGCCCGCAAAACGCCGCCACTTGGAGGAATCGTCCGCGCCTCCTGTCCAAGGCCTGTAAGCTGCCGGCTGCTCTGGCTGCCAAGGCTTACAGTGCTGCGGGCCATGCTGCCTCTGCCCTGCATGCTATGGCTAAACTGCAGGTACATCAAGCCAAGGCGCTAAAAGCAATGCACGAGGGTGGTACCGACCCTAGGTTGATGCAGGAACTGCACACAGCGACTGACTTCGCCTTACGGGCGACGAAAGTCACAGCACGGTCCCTCGGGAAGGCGATGTCCATGCTGGTGGTCCAGGAGCGCCATCTCTGGCTGAACCTGGCCGAGATGAGAGACATCGACAAAGGCCGGTTTCTCGATGCTCCCATCTCCCAAGCAGGCCTGTTCGGTGAGACAGTCGAGGACTTTGACCAGCAGTTCTCAGCGGTGCAAAAGCAGACTGAGGCCATCCAGCACATCTTGCCCCGACATGATCCTTCGGTTGCCACCATTCCGTCATGTCCTCCACACCAGCTCCGGCCAGTGCTGAGAGTTCTTTGAGGCTGGCGCATCTAGCCCCGCGCAGGAGAGCTCTTCCTCTAGGAAGACGACCAAACGGCCCTGACACTGGAAACTGAGAGAATGTGGGAGACTCCTCTTCAGAAGCTGGCGGAGACAGTGCCACACTCCACACAGACAACACTGCGGCTGTTTCATATATCAATCGACAGGGCAGTCTACGATCACTTCGCATGTCTCAACTCGCCCGCCATCTCCTCCTCTGGGGTCAGACGTGGCTCAAGTCACTGCGTGCTATCCACATCCCGGGGGAGCTCAATCGTGCAGCCGACATGCTCTCACGACAGCTCACCTGGACGACTCCATCCCCAGACGGTCTAGCTGATCTGGAGTCGATTTGGGGAAGCCCAGGTAGACCTGTTTGATTCCCACGAGTCCTCCCACTGCCAGCTGTACTATTCCATGTCCCAGGCCCCCCTGAGCACAGATGCACTGGCACACAGCTGGCCTCGGGCTCTGGCCGTATATCTCAAGTATGCGTTTCCCCCAGTGAGCATGCTTGCACAGATGCTGTGCAAGATCAGCGAAGATGAGGAACAGGTCGTGTTGGTTGCGCCTTACTGACCCACCCGTACCTTGCTTTCGGAACTCATGCTCCTCGTGACAGCCCCTCCCTGGCGCATCCCCCTGAGGAGGGACCTCCTCTCCCAGGGGTTGGGCACCATTTGGCACCTGCGTCCAGATCTTTGGAACCTCCACGTGTGGCTTCTGGATGGGACGCGGCAGACCTAAGTGATCTGCCACCAGCAGTGGTAGACACTATCACTCAGGCTAGAGCCCCCTCTAAAGGGCAGTCCTATGCTCTGAAGTGGAGTCTGCTCACGAATTGGTGTTCTTCTGACCGAGAAAACCCCCGGAGAAGCCCGGTCAGAGTCGTACTTTCTTTCCAGCAAGAAAGGTTTGTGATGCAGTGGACGGCCGGTCCCTGGGGAGACATGACCTGATCGTTAGGTTCCTGAGGAGAGCCAGAAGGTTAAATCCTCCTAGGACACCCCTGTTTCCCTCCTGTGACCTCTCTATTGTTCTGGCAGGACTTCAGAGGGATCCTTTTGAGCCACTGGATTCAGTCGAGCTTAAGTTACTGTCTCTCAAGACGGCGCTCCTGGCCACGCTCACTTCCATCAAGACGGTCGGGGACCTCCAAGCATTTTCAGTAAGTGAAGAGTGTCTTGTGTTCGGGCCGGCCTACTCTTACGTTGTCCTGAGACCCCGGCGAGGATACATGCCAAAGGTTCCCAACACTCCCTTCCGAGGCCAAGTGGTGAACCTGCAAGCGTTGCCCCTGGAGGAGGCAGATCCAGCCTTGGTGTTGCTGTGTCCCGTAGGATCGCTTTGCATATACCTGGACCGCACCCAGAGCTTCAGAAGCTCTGAATAGCTCCTGGTCCGCTTTGGAGGTCAGCAGAAGGGGAAGGCTGTCTCCAAGCAGAGGTTGTCCCACTGGATAGTGGATGCCATCACCTTGGCGTACCATTCCCAAGACAAGCTGTGCCCCCTGGGGGTGAGGGCCCACTCCACACGGAGTGTGGCCTCCCCCTATGCACTGGCGCACGGCGCCTCTCTGGCAGACATCTGTCAAGCTGCAGGCTTGGCGGCACCTAACACCTTCGCAAGGTTTTACAACCTTCGTGTAGAGCCAGTTTCTTCCCGTGTGTTGGGTAACAGGTAATTGGCAGGAAGGGCTGGCTGGGTGTCACGCTTGCTGTGCCATTCCCCTTAACATGGGTTGCGAGCGCCTTTCTTCTCCCAGTAGAGTTCCCCAGTCGAGCATCCTCCAGCACCCTCAGCAGTCTGTTGCCAGGCCCAGTACTGGTGTAAGCATGCCCAGAGCTCCGGTCAGCCCCTGTACTGGGCTAGGTGTCCATATGGCTTGATTCCATTCAGGTAATCCCATATGTGTATTCTTACACGGTAAGGTTTCCCTCTTGGGGAACCCGTGTCTTCCCTTGACAGAAACGCTCTGTCAGTCTCTTCTGGCAGCTGTTCCATCCCTACTCTAAGGTAGGACCTACCTCAGAGACCCATTCCATATGTAATACTGCCCCCTGGGTCAGTCCATATCAGTATCTCCACATGTCACCTCCGTACGGGTACGATGTGGTCTCCGTAGCAACCTTTTCCTAAGGTTTGCTTCCCCATCATCTTGCCAAGCACCTGTCGCCCTATTTATACCCGTTGAATATCAGTTGGGTTTCAGGCCCCATCATAACACAGAAACTGCACTTGCTAAAATTACAAATGACTTGCATCTTGCGTCAGACCAAGGCAGACTCTTTGGCTGAACATGATTCTTTCATGGACAGTGGTTCCACATGTTTGTACCATGTTATTTGGACATGAATAAATCAAGTTATAAGGACATGTCTACTTTTAGTTGAGTTTACTCAGTTTGCTTTAGTTCATCCTACATGAAATATCTGAGTAGAGATAATATTTTACATCATGTAGAACCACTGTCCATGCAAGTTTAATTATTAAGTAAGATATAACATTTATTTACACATGATGTTAGTTGTTTGCAGTTTAAGGATGTTACAATGTGTACATCATGCACTAGCACTCTCATTAAAGTTGCTTTTTTTTTTAAATTAAGTATTTTAGACTTTCTTTTATCCAGGTCCTCAACCCAACCACAAGCTCCACACTTCACCACAATGGTAACTCGCACAAAATACACCAATATAAAGTCTTTTAAAATGCCCACATAATAGAGCATTATACATGAAAAAGTCTCCTTATTATCACATTAACACTTTATTTCAACATTTTCTCTCCCCATATCCAGTCCTGTGAAAAGCATGATGGGAAGTGTAAAACTTATTTTGAGGTACTTGATTGAAACATGTTCTTTCAAAATGAAAACTTTATGTTAAACCAACGAGTGACAGTTTTAAGTCAGTTTAACATGACACAATCATGTTGAAATGAAAAATAGCTAAAATGGCATTAATTCAACATGAATTGTTCAGTTAGGTGAACAAAACTGAAAAATATTTTTTTTTTGAGTGATATACTTGATCTTAGTGCTGCATTCAAAACTGTAGATCATAACATACTCATAAATCGATTACGAAACTATACAGGTATTCAAGGGTAGGCTTTAAGATGGTTTAGATCCTACCTGTCCAATCATTACTACTTTGTTTATTTAAACAGGGAGTCATCTCAATTAAATCCTCTAAAGTATGGAGTGCCACGAGGATCTGTCATCTGCTATTTTCAATATACATGTTGCCCTTTGGTAATATTATTAGAAATTAAAGGATTAGTTTCCACTGTTATGCTGATGATACTCAGCTATATATCTCAGCATCTTCTTGTCCAGCATCTTCAATAAACAAGCTACAAGTAGTCCAAAATGCAGCAGCTAGAGTCCTTACCAGGTCAAGAAAATATGACCATATTACCCCAATTTTACAGTCTCTGCACTGGCTACCTATTAAGTTTTGTATCAGTTACAAAATATTATATTTACTTTTAAAGCTTTCAATGGTTTAGCTCATGCATACCTAACTAGGTTTCTACCACGTTACAACCCATCACGCTCCTTAAAGTCATAAAACGCTGGACTTTTGGTAGTTCCTAGGATAGCAAAGTCCACTAAAGGAGGTAGAGCTTTTTCACATTTGGCTCCCAAACTCTGGAATAGCCTTCCTGATAATGTTTGGGGTTCAGAGACACTCTCTCTGTTTAAATCTAGATTAAAAACACATCTTATTGGCCAAGCATTCACATAATGTATCTCATAACTTTGTATTTCAGTTACGTCTGATCAAATGCACATTTTCATTCTTTTGCTTGGGTTGAACACATCATTTTTTGATCAGTTGGAACAGCTAAGTTAATGGTTCTCTATTATCCCGTGGTAACTAGGAATTACACAAACTTCAGTCTGGATCCAGCCCTTACAAAGACCAGAGATGAATGAACACCTGAGAAGATGCCAACCACCCTCACACAACATACAAAACTACCAAATTTTGCTAAAGGTTTGATCGCAACATAAAATCGTTGCTGTTAATAGTGTTCACAATCTGTTTGATTACATAACATTAACTAACTGCTTGATTTTTACTGTACATTTCAGCCATATGTACATCAAATTGAGATCACTAAATATATTGTAGAAGCTTAAATTTTGTGTAAAGCTGCTTTGCTACGTCTTGCATCATGAAAAGCACTACACAGATTAACGTGAATTTAATTTAATATTATTTTATTATATGCACTATGTGAGTTCAATATTAGGCCAATGATTTTCCCAATGTTCTTTTCAAAATTAAGCAAAACTTGCTTATATATATCAATATGTAATGTCAATGGAGCCATGCAAATAAAATAAAAAAACAGAGTTTCCAACATAGAAAATAAAAATAATTTACTTAACCTTTCAGTTTGAGCAAAGTGCAGTACAGCAAACGTAAACATTCATCACTGGTAATTGCATGTATGTGTTATTCTAATATGATATAAAACAAACTGGTTGTGTATATATAATAGATAAAGATATTCTCGATGCAGTATTGCAAATGGCAGCAAAAGCCATGTTCTTTTAATGAATTAGCATGGTCTGTGTGGATAAGAACCTTCCTGTCTTCCCGGAGTAAAATCCAGCGAACAGCCAACCCACCCTGACATTACAGCACCTTATTAGAGTCCTGCAGGACCGGCCCCTACCTGACTACAACTCCACTCACCACTGACAGAAATGAGAAGCACCATCACGTTGAGTCAGTGTGTGTGAGTGTGTGTAGGTGTCGCTCTCCCTTAATTAAAGCCACAGTGTTCTCTTTCTGCTCTCGGTGTCTGTGCATATTGGGCGTAGGGGACACTGAAACTCATTATTCCCACATCCCAAACACTGAGGCTGTGTCAAGCCAGCATCCATCACCACAGTCCTGCATACAGTCAGCACAAAAAAAAACACACACACATTCGCGCTCACTCAGCACATTCGCCAATTTGCAATTTTCCAGTGCGGGGTTGGCTGACATGTTTTTATTGCTGAAGATCACTTTCAAATGCACAGATCATGAGAGCCAACACTCGTTAGCCTAGCGCTGCTGACTCAGACGCTAACGAGGATAATTAACAGCGCTGTGTTACAGAAAGCATTGCAGGGGAGGAGGAAGCACTGCTAGTACTCAGTAACTGATGTGGAAGTGGGAAGATACACACCTGTGTTGCTGCTTGGAGTTGCTTGCTGTGTTGAAGAGTTGAAGTGAGCAGGAAGGAATCAGGTTTTCTTCAGATGCTTGAAATAAAGTTCATTGTACTATGAACTCAAAACTTCCTCTTTTCTTCAAAAAAAAGAGCATTTAAACTAATAGTCATTCAGAACATCCACAATTGTCCATCATCGAACAGATGAGTTAGTTCAGTTATCTAGCACATGTACTTATAGCCGTTGCCTGTTCGACGGTCAACAAGTTTGTCCATCAAGTCACGAGAAGGTTGATCATTTTATTTAATATTCACTTAAATTATAATATGTTTTTTATATAAATGCAACTAAGTTTGCGCTTGTTATTTTTAGTATATTATTCCCTTAAAATGTAAGCTAAAGTGTACTTCTTTTTTATAATGGTCTTCAAACTTTTTGAAAATTTACATCAAACTGTCCCACAAAATGTAGCATGCTGGAACTTAAAAGAGTTCATTGTACCATGAAAATGCTCCAAAAAAAAAAATCAGAACTCAAAACATCTGGGCATTTAGACTGAAACACAATCATGATTTAAAAATTGGTCATTTTCTGACATCAGATGAATGAGCATGCATATAAAGCCAACATCCACAATGCTTATTCAGTGTTTAAAAAAAAAAAAACACCTTGTCTGTGGCCGTGTAGCACCTGCTCCTAAAACATTAGGTATAAATTTTATATAGATTTCATATTTTGTATAAAAATTATAGAACCATGCATAATAAAATAAAATTTAATTTAAAAAAAATTAAATGTAAAATATTAATAATAATAAATAATGGTTCAGGTATGTTTATGAGCTGAACCAATACCCTGGGCCCTCCAGGAACAGGTTTTGACACCTCTGGCCTATACAGCATGTTTAATTAAGATCATATCTTATGTAGTAAGCCTGTTTTCTGCTGATAGAAACTACTAAACTGTTAACATACGATATACTCAAATATAATTCTTCAGCCGAACTTGATTTTGTATCATGCATGGCTAATGCAATGTTTGAACCATTGGTTAACTCTACTCAGATACTTCATATAGAATGAAATTAAGTGGATTATAACATAACCCAGCTAACTGTGTTATACATGTCATGAACTGATATATCAGCATACATTTTCCGATTTTACATTTACCAGCAACTACCAAAGGCGTTTTGCATCTGGTCATAAAAGAAAGTGACTCTTATGCCACAGCTGTTTAGTGCTGTCTAAGTGCTCTAGTACTGCTCTTTCACAACAGCTAACAGATTGTGTGAGATCTAATGTTTGGGACAGCTGTTACCATTACACTTGCAGTAGCAGCACTTAAGATTATGTCTGCTTCGACAAAGAAACCACCGCAAGC
The DNA here is from genome assembly GCF_003368295.1 of Carassius auratus. NCBI lineage: Eukaryota > Metazoa > Chordata > Actinopteri > Cypriniformes > Cyprinidae > Carassius > Carassius auratus. The sequence goes on from NC_039251.1 coordinate 33,537,661, forward strand.
TGTATTATGTAAAGTGAGCTATCATACATGGACAGCAAACAAAAGATGTCACTCAAACAACAACAATCCAATAGAAAGAATTGTTTATAAATAATAAAGCATTGTAAGTTCATTTTAGTAATGACTGAGTGGTCATTTTTGATTTATCAGTGCACGATATTTAAATTACAATCATTTTTTTTTCTCTCTTTATAAATGACTTTTTGACTGATGTTACCAAGTCAGCTTGCAAAGGAGTTGACTTCTAAATATGAACTAATATATACGTATACAGACGGACAGGACAGATTTAGTTTTGTGTGTTTTAGAAGTAACTACAATAGATTATTTACTGAAATGAGCAGGTCTTGTGAAAATGATGCATCTAATATCTACTACTCTGGTTCCTGGACAGTTCAGCACAAGATGAATGTGTTGAAGTGTGTGTTGATTTGACTGTGACTGGGCTCTGTTCATTATGTGCTGAGACTGGGGCAGGTCTCTCCTCACAGCCAGGATGAGGGTATTAAAGGAGAGCGTCTGACACCTCTCTAATGAAAAATAGAGTCCTCCTGAAGGTTATGTAGCGGCCCATGCTGAAAATCCTGCTTCATTTCACTCTCTCCCTCTGCTTAGGTCAATCTAATTCTTTCCTCCTGATAGATATTTTCTCTTAAAGTTTTCTGTAGGCAAGTGTGTGCCAGCCTCATCACACGGAGACACTCGGTTTCTCTGCTCATGCTTTTTCCTCAGCGCTATCAGATAAGTGGAGCAGTACTGTGGCTAAATATACTGAACGAGAAGGGCGTAGAAAAAAAATTCAGTCGGAAACTCCTTGTAAATTTTCCAAACAATTACAAATTAACTGCAAGTAACACACAATTTTAATGAATACTGAAGAATAAATTTAAAAGTAATTTATTTGTAAAATGTAATTCAATAATCTTAGTTTAATTAAACATTAATTAAAACAATAATACGTAGTAATATATAATATAAGTAATATAAATGTATTTTACTTCAGTTATTTTCCAAGGCAATATTTCTCATTTAGTTTAAGTTGAAGTACTACAATAACTAAACTAAAATAAATAAAAATATCACACTTTATTTTATGGTTTAATTCTTGCTATTAACAAATATTGCCTATAATTTTTGCCTTGATAAACTCCTAATTTGCTGCTTATTAATAATGTAGAATATAATCATGCAGAATATGTGCTTTATAATCATTAATAAACAGTCAATAATTATAGGCATGCTAATAAGTACTAGTTAATAGAGAGAATTGGCCACTATGCTAAAGTGTTACCAAATAAATAAATAAAAACATGTATTATTAATAAAAGAATAATAAAACAAATTACAAAACACACAACAGAATTATTGAAATGTTACCAAGAATGCAAAAACAAAAAATAAATAAAAACGATCCAATTCAAAATTTTAACAAAACTATAATAGTATAATAATGATACACACACAAAAAAAAAAATACTGATGCACACCAAAATACAGAATTATTGAATTATTTATTAATACATTGTCGTTCATTTATTAATTAGTTAAGTAGCTTTATAAAAAGTGAGATAATTTACAGTTATTGCAAAAATAAACCCCTTCAGGTTGATTCAGTTTGTCAGCTGACTGTACATTATCCCTTATAAGTAGATCATATAGTAGCAAAAATTAGATCACTCCCTTTATTAATTAAACTCATGTATTTCTTTCTCTCAAAGGAACAAACCCAGAGAAGTGGTGGAAAGATTTGGAGACGGTATGTGAGCGTGACAGAAAGAAGGATGCATTTTCTGTGGTACTCAGCAGTTGGATGATGTGCGTGTCTTTTTTACAGTGCAGACAGAAGTAAGGGGTCATGCTTTGTGTGACCCCAGACACTGACACACGCACACTGAGCCCACAGAGCCCCGGTCACCCGCGCACGGCCTCATGGGACGCCCTGTCATCCTCACATACTCTCAGTCTCCCTCTCTATCTCTGTTGTAAGTGATCACTGATGGACACAGAGGAAGTTATTTTACGTTATTTTCTTTCTAAAAATGATTTCTTAAAAATCATATCAAGAAGAATGAACTGTGGTGAAGTGATGAGCTGGTGTGTAAAACATCTCACTGCCGCTGTCAGGTGTGTGAGCTGCCCTACACGCTCTGCCCTTTGCACAGTGTGTTTCACACACACACACACACACACACACCACCTCTGTCTCATGAGCATAACTACAGCACTGCTGATGACACTGTACCAGTGTCCCTGCCCAGACACACTCATTTATATGTGTGTAAAAGAGTGTACAGCAAGATCTGCAGGAAAGAAGAGGAGGATTTGCTCTCTCTCTCTCTCTTTCTGTGTGTGTGTGTGTGTGTGTGAGAGAGAGAGAGAGAGAGAGAGAGAGAAAGAGAGAGAGAGCCACTGATCATCATAATGACTCAACATGATAAATAAATGATAAGTATAAGAATTTCCAAGTTAACGAAAAAGAAACATCATTTTAAATCTTGTTATGGTACTTCGAAATGTCAAATTGACATATAATGTTTTATGTAATGCTTTTAAATACTCATATTGAGTACTAGATTTATTTTTTTCCTTTGGTTGGGGGTTAAGGATAGCCCTATTACACAAGACAGACTGGATTAATCTAACCACATAATGAAAAAGTACAATTATATTTACAGAATTTAGAGATTTGTACATGGATGATTACATTTGTCACATTATGCCACACAAAAAAAAAAATAAAGTGCATACATAAGCACATACATACATAAAATAATACTTTTTAATCAGAGAAAAAAAAAAGTTTATAATTCGTATAGACAATGAGATGATGACTTGAAGACTCTGAAATTCAGAAATAAAATGCACGACAATTTATATTAAATTTATATAAAATAAATTCCGGAATAAAAATAAAATTTGAATACATTTTGTTTCAGAGTCTGAAGAATCTGGAATAATCTTGAAAAACGTGTTGTCTGTATGAACTTAACTTTAAGACACTTTTTTATTCTGTAATAAAACGTATTAAAAACATTTTATTCCAAAAAATAAAAGAAATAAAATATGATCTTTTAAAAGTTTTTTTTTATATAGATGTGATATTAATAGAAGGATTGTTTGTGCAAGGAGAGGATCTCCAAGAAGAGGTTCTGTCCTGTGATCAGTGAGAGTATGGGAAGACTGTTGGGTCTTAAGTATCTCAGCAGGGAGCTAAACTGTGTTTATGATCCAACAGCACTCGTGTGATGCAGCTAATACTAGCAAAGACCAACTCTCTCGCTCTCCTTTTGTTTCTTCCACATCTCCTACATGAGATCCAGAGAAATGCAGGCTTTTAAACACATGGTTAATTAAACCTACTCAGAGTCCTGTGTCTGAATATCATTTTTATTGTAGTTTATTTCATTCTAGTTTTTAAGACTGAAGCACCTGCAGAGGCAGATTACACACACAGTCTGTGGCACAAGTTACGGTTCTGATCCGTGAACATGCATGTGTTTGTACCAGTGTGTGTGTGTGTGTGTGTGTGGATTGTTAGAGCTGTTTTTGAAGCACAGACTCCACTTGTCAGATTATGCCACATTTCCATTTGACTTTCATAAGCTGTTTACAGCTCACAGGCTGAGCAAAGAAAAGGGCTTCGAGTGTGTGTGTGTGTGTGTGTGTATCCCGTCAGGGTCTTTTACATGCTGTATTTTGTATGTCAGAGTTGATGGTTGGAGGGATCACTATAAAAACAGTCCTGCTGTTTCCTTTCCGAACATTTTTGTTTGTTTCCAGTTGTTTTGGTCCTGAGGTAAAAAAAAAAAAAAGAACGAAAAAAAGGATAAAGTGATGTTGAATCCTAAATCCATCCACTTTGCATGTGAAGTGAAAGAAAGTGTTTTATTCCACAGATTTACAATTTTCCGTCATTTCGGAGGATAATTACTAATGATGGGAAGGTCACTTCGGAAATGTAATATGATACAGATTAAAAGTTATCCTATTTAAAATATAATATAATAAGTAGAGTAACTGTTTCAAGTACTTTATTAAAGTAATGTAACGGATTACATTTGATTACTTTTCTAAATTTCCAACATTTTCAATCAATTTTGAGACATTCAAAGCAGGCAGGGTTAACTAGAGCAGTGCTACTCAACACTGATCACTGTCAGACTCTCAAAAGCCTTCATCACTTGAATTAATTGAGATTATAATTTAATTTAAAACGCAGCCACACAAACACAGTTTAAACACAGATTTAAAATCATGACAAGAAATTGTTTAATTTCTGTGATATGGTTTTTGAAATCAAATCTTTGCATAGCTATGACAGAAAACACTGGCATCTAATAATGCATTGGGGAAAAGGAAATAAAAACAGTACAAATATATACAAAGAATAAAAGAAAGCATAAACCCAAATATGTCAAAACAGTTATCCTAATTTACCCATTTTGGAGCAATTTATGAAAGAAGTCAATTAAATCATGTGGGTGGGTGTGAAAAACACATAGGCCTATATATTTGTCATTAAATGACGTAACAGCTTTACATGTTATACTCATCAACACTGAGAACTACTGCGGTTTTTTAGCTACACTCAAGTGTAAACAAACTCGCAACAGGTCGCCTTCATTGCGTTTGTTTCCAACTCTGTTTTAAGGAGCTAATGGGACTGTGTGTGTGTGTGTGTGTGTGTGTGTGTGTGTGTGTGTGTGTGTGTGTGTGTGTGTGTGTGTGTGTGTACGTGTACCTGGAGGTTGTCTGTGCTCTGCTGGAAGCCCGACGAGGGGCAGAGATCAGAGCCTGGTGTCCTGGATCTGAGTCCTGGATCTCTCCTCACTGGATTAACATTTATCGAGCGGCTAAACCGGCTTCACTCGCTCCAGGACAAAGACACAAACGTAATTGCCGTGTCTGTTTCGCGAGCTGATCGCCAGTGTTCCCAGCAAAGCCCGGCTAATAGACATTTCATTACGGATTAGAAAGTCTCTGTTACAATACAAATTAAAGAGGCTCTGATCTTAACCTCTGGGTCGAGCGGCATTACGCCTGAAGTTTAGGCTGCAAGGTGTGTGAGAGGCGTACAGTGCGTCTTCGCTGAGCTTGCAGTTTGTATTGATTTTACGATGGGCTTATATGATGATTTATGGAGAGCTTGTGTCAGTATTACAGACTGAAGGACACACAATATCATCTTCAACATCATTAAAATTCAGATGCTTCTCTGGCCTGCTCATCAGACGCTCGCCACACATGTACACAAGCCTTACACATGCGCACACACAGGCTACACAAATACACGCACGCGCGCATGAATGGTCTCTCACGGTAAAATGCACGCGCACGAAGTCCACACATATCACACTAGGCTACTTGCAGAATATCAGATCTGGTTTACAGGTGATTTTAAACATATAGACGCATTCCTCAGCCACTGTGGGTTGTGTTAGTTTATCTGGGTTGTTTTCGTGCGTCTTAAAGCCGCCATTGACAGAAGCGGTGAAAGTGTTTCAGAGGCCGTCGTGTTGTCTTTCATCTGCCGCTGGATTCTGTGGTGCACTAGAGCCCCCTGTAGATCAAGAGAGGTACTGCAGACTACAGCGGCGCACTTCTCTCATCAGAACACAGAGGATCACTCTTGGTGATGATTTAGACCACGATAAATACCGAAATTAAGCGGTAAGATTATATAATTATATCTACGATGGCTTTTATAGCCTATACTGATTTGAACTCGACATCAATAACATAACTACAAATTATAATTATAAATAGATGTATAAATTAAATAGCCTATTATAAATAAATGAATGATGCAAATGATAGGCCAACATACTTTTATGAAGATACTATTGCTTTCTTGGCAATAAAAACAGACCTTTATCTTTTCCCATTTTACATATTGTGCATTTAGTAAAGTTGTTTTTGTTTTCAGAAATATTGTTTTGCGAACATTCATATCATCCATTAATAATAATATCCTAATAATAATAGTTTTTATATAACATCTTTAAAATAGCCAATTCATAAAACGGGACAAAAGTAGAAGTAAACGAATGGACAGAAACCACAAAACTGGCATGAGGAATGTAGGTTCACAGCTTATATAGTAAATATACTAAATAATACTTTAATATATATATATATATATATATATATATATATATATATATATACACACACACACACACACACACAACTAAAAGCATTATTGACATGCAGGTGCGTAATGAGAAGTGTTAAGCATGCAAATGAATAATATGATGAGTACTCTCCTCACCCTAATTACTTAAGTAGCTATTAATTTCAGTCTTGTACCATGATTATTAATCACATTAGTGCACCCACAGTCTTCTTCAGAGGGGAAAATCAGGCAGAACACAGTTCTGTCACTAGGGAATGTGGCAAAGCACAGAGCACAGTGCCATAAAATGCTTACAGTTAAAACATTTGCATACTTATTGTTAAATTATATTTATCTTAATGCATTAAAAGCTACATTGAACTTCAAAAAACAGCAAGGCCCAGAGCACAATCAAACGATGAGGCGAAGTTTCCTGGAATTATAGATGTGATGCTGTTTTAATGCAATGTCTTCATGCTAGGATTTTTTTTTTTTTTTTTTTTGAAAGTTTAAGCCAAAGGCCCAACACATTATTTGCAAAAACGTGAACGCAAACGCTTCTACACAAGCTCGAATTCGCGCGCCTCTGAACAGCGAAGTTTGTGGCGCAGTCAGCCCCTGCTGGTAGATGCCGTACACCGCAATATGGGTCACGTATTTAGGCTTGCATTAAAACCGATCTCTGACGAAATACATTTAGGCCTTACTGAACGCGAAAAAAATAAAATAAATAAATGAATAAAAAGTATCCTAAATATGTATCCTAAATATTTTATTAGATTAGTCTAATGTTTCATTAATGCCCAGTTTAGTGACTCTTGATGTCCTCCGAAAATTAAACAACATCGAGTTGTCGAGAAGCCATTTTCCTGGCTCCTTCCTGCTTTAGTCACGTGGCATGTACTGATCAGGTGACTGGCTCAAAAATGTCTCCATCTATTCATTGCACCTCACAAGTAAACATTTGTGAATGTGTTATTTTCGTAAAGTGTGATTCTGGATTTACAGTGCTTTCAAACGTAATTTTAAATCTAACTCGTGACCTTTGGCACCACTAGCACCGTCCTTTAGCAGTTGAACCATTTGATTTTTTTTTTATTTGATTTAATTGTTCTATCTCTCCTGCTCCATCTCTCACTCCATCCACACTGTGACATGACAAAACTGAAACGATATGGTTCTAATCAGCAAAGCTGTCTAAATGTCACTGTCTGCTGAAGTCTTCTGGATCTCACAATCTCATCATCTTCAGGTCAGCAGAGGACAGAGGGCAGCGTCCGCACACTGAGGTCTGGCCCTTTCTGCATCTGAACTACAAAAAAAGAAGAGAAGAGGATGAGGAAGAGAGAGAATCAGTATGGTGACACGGTAAGTGCTCCCCGACTGTGACTTGGCGACTGAGGAGATTGCGGGAGAGAAGAACAGAGAGAAACTTTGCAAGTTTCAACATTACTTTTTTTAAACATTAATGACCCAGTTTACAGTTAAGGGTAATATTTTTATTTGTATTATTATTATTATTATTTTCAAATAAATTAATGTTTTTATTTAGCAAGGATGCGTTAAATTGATCAAACCTGGGAGTAAAGTCATTAAAAATATTATAAAAAATGATTTTACAGTGCTGTTCTTTTGAACTTTCTATTCATAAAAGAACCCTGAAAAACATTTTATGAGCAACACAACTGTTTTCAACATTGATAATGATCAAAAATGTTTAAAATCAGCATATGAGAATGATTTCTGAAGGATCATGTGACACTGCAGACTGGCGTAATGATAATGATAAATCAGCTTTGATCACAGGTATGAATTACATTTTAAAATCTATTTAAATATATATATATATATTATATAAATGCAGCCAGTGTTCTTCCTTTTCAAATATATAATTATTATTCTAAGAAAATCAACTAACTGTCTACACATCTTTATAGGCCTAAATATTGTTTCTAAAATAAAACAATGGATTAAATCAACAGGAGTAAATACTCTTAGCTTTAAAAGAAAAAAAAAAAATTTTGAGTTACTGACAGTCTATAAAACAATATTAATAATAATAAAAAACATTGCTCTCTGGCCACATTTTAAGACCATACGAACTGACAGATTTATTGCTGAATGCATTCAGAGCAAAAATGAGGTTTTCTCCATTGCAAATCCCCAGTGGCTTTGACCTCAGTTCCTTATAAAACACTCTTCATACAGGATTGAAGATCCGCAAAGAACCTCTAGCTTTAATGTTTTTTCTTCTTCTATATTTTGTATGCTACTTACAATCAATAATCCATATAACTTTTCAGTGACAGAGCAGGTTTCCAACTCTTCTACTATTTTTGCCTCAAGCAGTGAATGAAAACAGTCCTACAGACTCTCTCAGACAGCAAAAGAGAGGGAGTAGGGATGAAAAAAACATTGATTACTAAAACCATCTGTAATTATTTAGCTTTAAATGCACACAGTGAAATGCTAACACATGCATGCGCTAATGCACAAATATCTCATTGCACATAAATCTATTTGTGCAGTAAACTAAAGGCATCCACCCTCCCATGTTAGCTCATAATGATGCATAATGCACCCTAAACTCTGGGTGTGCTGCACACTGTGTGATTGGCTGATTGTAAATTTATGTTTATATTTGAGACCAGTTATGGCAAACATGGGTGTGATTAGTCTGCAGCATTCTAGTTCTTACCAAAGCCACCGAATATGGAGGATACAGTGAGACAACAGCAAACGTCTTTGTACGCTGTATGAATTATGAACAGAAAAGTAAGGTAAAATGGGTCAGTATGAGTGAGGAAATGCTCTAAAATACTGAAATATAGTGAAATTATCATATAAATTATGCATAAGCTCCTCAGATAGAGGAAAATGTTTACTCGCATGAATTATTCATTGTTTATGTGTCATTAGCATTTTTTTTCTCTTGAAAACAGGAAAAGTAGATAAGAGCGAGAAAAGAGAAAAAGACTGGTGCCATTTTATTCCTCTTCATATCTAAGAGTAAATGTCTGTGAGCTAAACCTCTGGTGATACTGTATGTACGTGAATGCTGTTGGTTTGCATCTGTCTTCGGGTCATTGGCTCAGACTTAATAGCGGGTGAATGGTTGGAATATGACATTAGATTTATGATGCTGCTGTGCTGTCTGTTGTTTGGAGTGATATCTGGGTTCATCAGCTCCTGGACTTCATTACAGCACAATGACAGACCGTCTGTGCTCTGATAAATGAATATGCCTCATGCCGGACTTAACATGCAAGCCTAATGTCAGGCCGAGGTGCATAAAAAGCCATGTTACATATCTGAATAAGTAATGTCTGGATTGGCAACCATGAACCTGGTTAGGAGAATCTCAGTTGGCTTACAAAACATGTTATAAGATGGTGATATTGTAATTACACAAATCCTTCATGAATGCATTATGTGCATACATGTATTGTGTGTATTGGCACATAAAAAACACAGGACATTTACTGTACTTTAAAGGAATATTTCACCCAAAAAATTAAAAAATGATGAAAAAATAAAATACTTGCTTCTGGCTGAAATGCATGTCCTCTGTACATAAAATTGCTTTCTCCAGTGAAAAGGTAATCTTTTCTGAATCAGGTGAGAAATATGCAAATCATTTACATTTAAAAACAGTCCAAAACAGCTCTAAACAAATATGTGGGAATTTTGATGTGAGACGACAATGGGGGATGGACTTTATCAAGGGAGGTTAACAGACTTTATATATATCGATAACTGCCTTATATTTAATTCTAAAGCAATAGTTTGAAGTTAAAAACCTCTTAATGATAGGTTATGTCTTACAAACACTCCACATGATGTTAATTGATGGACAAGAGTGGTGTGGATTATTGTGATGTTTTTATCAGTTGATTGGACTATTATTCTGACGGCACCCATTCACTGCAAAGGATCCATTGGTTAGCAAGTGATATTAGAACCTAAGGGTGAGTAAACGGTCAGCAAATTTACACTTTTGGTTAAACTGTTTCTTTAAAATTGCCATGAAATTAAAATTTATTTTGTAAATGCATGTTACAAAATGTTATTTTAAACAAATCTTCCATATATTTATTTCTTTGAAAAAATCTTACCTTGTAAAATGCAATAACAATTTCATGTTTTTATTTCATTGGATTATGATTATATTTCGGTTCTGTCTGTAAATATCTAGTGACTCTGCAATGTTATTACTAATTTAATGTTTTTATAAAACTCAGGCAGTGGCTGAAAGCTCTTATGGTTCATCTGGTCTCAGTTTAATAAACACTTTGTGCTTGCAGAAGGACAGTGAGGAGATGTGTGTCCACATGTGTATAAAAGTGTGGAAGTTTGTCTGCCTTGTGTCAACAAAGTCCTGCGGTGTCTATATGACAATCTTAGTGCACAACACAAACACGCACATGCTAACAAAAATGGGCATGTGTATGACACACACATACAACACTTGCTTGAGTCAAAAGTTTACACTTGTCCCTTATTCCCTATGATATTTTTACTGTCACCACCACAGATAATGTGTGGAACATCTATGCGTGTCTGGATAGCCTTCCCTGATTGGAGAAAAAAAAATGATTCAGTGATTTAATGCATTTAACTCAAAGAGAGAGAGTGAGAGAGAGAGCATCTGTCGGAGGAAATAAAAGCTTTTTTTATGCTCATGTAGGGAGGGTCATTAGCATAATATCCTCTTCTGTAAGGTGAACGCAGAATAGTAATTGGCTTGGCCTTTTCTCTCAGTGTGTTGTAAAACAGGCATTAATATGAGGATAACTATGCAATTATTTTAGAATGCTGAAAGGTAGGAGAAAGAGAGCTCATGAAAGAGAAGAGGAAACAAGAGAGGAAAGGGAAAATGTCTGGGTTACGTACTTAATCCTCGTTCCCTGAAGGAGGGAATGGAGACGTCACATCGCTTAGGTTAGGGTTAGGGTATCACGAGTATAAACTAAATAAGCCAATGCACATTGGCATGCGATAACTGTGACCAGCTGCTGCTCATCATGGCACAACCATAAATAGGCAGCAGGTGCAACACATATACAGGTTTTTGATGAGGAGCAGAGCCACTGACCCGTCTCTCCCCACAGTGGTAGCACAACTGTTGCAATGGGAAATTCCCTTTCAGTCGGTCAAACCAAGTCAAGTCAGTGACCAAAGAATTTGGATGCCTACCAAAGCAACACTATTGTTGCCCCTTCCAGCACCCCTAGTAAGCAACCTGGTCCAATCGCAGACACTGGGGGGGAAGATAGGACAAGGATTACGTGGAAAGTTTGTATTGCTGTTGTTCGACTAGACCCATACAGTAAGATTTATTAGAAAACACTGGGGAAGCGTACCTTTACAGGGATGCTGCGGAATCCACATCCTGCCTGCAGAGAGGTATCATGTGGAGGTTACTCATATGTACTGGGCATTAAGGGCAGTACAACATATGGAATATCTCTGAGGTGGCTCTGGCCCAGTTAGAAGGGAGGCAACACCGGTAGGGACGGTAGTTTCAAGGGAAAGACACGGGCTCACCAAGAGGGGAACCATACTGTGGAAGAATACACACATGGGATCACCATGGGGATCCCAACATATGGTACCTAGCCTAGCACTAGGTTAACTAACAGGCAACTTTACCTGTGTTAGGCCTGGCGCTGGGCACTTTGCCACATCCGGCTGCCGAGGGTGAGGGAGGAACTCCACAGTGTTCTCCTTGTGGGGGAACTAAACTGAAGAGCAGAATAAATGCATGTATCCGGTCTGTAGAGGGGAATGGTGCAGAAAGCGAGACAGTGAACAGTCTCTCTGGTTCACAGGCTACTTGAGGCAAGTACACGAGAGGATACTGGCTCTACATGAAGGCTATAATTCCTACCAAACGTGTTTGGTGTCGCCCAGCCTGCAGCTCTACAAATATCTGTCAGTGAGGTGCTGTGCGCCTAAGGAGAGAGAACAGCCTTCATTCCATCCCCTCCTGGAGGAAGAAAAGTACATCGCTAATCGGGCATCTCTGGGGGTCTTACCGGTGAGAAGAGCACCATTCGACAAACAGGTTTCACTTCAAGGTTTGGGTATGCCTCATAGAGGGTGCTCTTGCTGAAGTGATGGTGTCTACCATCACCCGGGGTTGATCACCTAGGACTTCTGCATTCCTTCTAGGGACCACACATGGAAGTTCCACAGATCTGGACGCGGGTGCTAGAGAGTGCCCTGACTCTGAGAAAGGAGATCTTTCCTCAGTGGAATGCATCAGGGAGGGGCTGTCACGAGTAGCATCAGTTCTGGGAACCAGGTCCAGTTGGGCCAGTTAGGTGTAACTAGCAGGACCTGCTCTTAGTTAAGGTTACCTACCAAATTGCATTGGTAACTACCAAATACAGATTCATGTTGAATCAGTCAGTGCTAAATTTCGGTACCTGAGAATGCATCTGGCCACATATGCTACAGAGAGACCCTGTGACGTGATGTTACCTCTGCAACTCCTTCAAGCAACACACAGGGCAAGCCAAAATGTTCTGAAGTGTGGTTACATTTCTAGGGCCATATGGTTTCTGTGAAAATGCAGATGTGATTGCGGAGTCCATTTATAAAAATCTAATATACTATATAGTGCAGAATGCCACAGAATTCGTCAATTTTGGACGAATAAATTAAAAGTAGGTCTGCCACTTAATTCGAACCGTGAACTAGTGTCTGTGAAAATTAGTGACTTTCTTCGCTCTCAAGGCGAGGTCCGTCGCCATGTGCAGCTCCTGCATCAACCCTGGGTCAGAACTACCCTCGTGCAACTCCTTTAATGCCTTGGCCTGGTATACTTGCACCAGTGCCATGGCGTGCAGGGAGAAGTCAGCCTGTCCAGCTTCACCGTAAGACTTGGCCGTAAGCATGGACGAGAACTTACAGGCCCTGGATGGAAGACAGTGGTTCATTCTCCAGATGGAAACACTCCTTGGACCACCACGTTTTCCCTACCCCGCTATCAGGGGTAGTGATGGAGGAAGAGGCACCAGATTGCTTTTGGGCAGAAAAAGATGCCTTCCACGACTCTAGTCACATCCTCATACACTTCTGGGAAGAATGGCACTGGCTTGGAGGGCAGCCCTGACCGCCCCCCGAGATACCAATCATCTAACATCGACAGTTCAGGACACGGAGGTTACTTCCAGAAACACAAGGGTGGTATGGCATCTTTAAAAAGACGCAACGTCACAACCGTGTCTTGCTCTTTTTAAAAAATTAGCTCTTTCAGAAGTCATGAAGAGCACAGGGGAACCACTACTTTTTTTTTTTTTTCAACTTTATTTTTATTTTTCATAGAATTACACTGCTAGTTTTGTCTGGCCAGAGCAGAACGGCTCACTATTTTGAATTTTTTTCTCGTAAAGCTGGTTTGACACAATCTGCATTGTCAAATGCACTATACAAATAATGTTGACTTAAATTTTACTTGACGCATTTGATAAACTAAACTGGAAATGTTTTTGAACAAAGTCTTAATCTGACGGGCTGACTTCTGCAAGTTTCTATTTACCCAAATATGATGACTTCTGCTTTGGAAATGCCAAAAGGGTCCATCGTAGTGACATTTAGCAACATGCCACTGAACAAAACAAAACTTTACCTATCAGTCAGATGACCTCTTCCTGACTAAGCAGGTTGTCTTTGGCTAATCACAGTGGCTATAAAACCAGACATTTGCTGCATCTGAAAGTAAATAGTTCTCTATATACAGTAGTTTGCAAAAAAAAAACAGTTCACCAAAGAATGATATGTCTGAATTCATAATATTCAAAAAAACATATGCAAAACTTGATGACCTACTACTTCTGAAGTGTGCATTTGATGAAAGTTTCACTCTCCCATGAGGCCACAGGAGAGGATTTACAAATGAACAATTTACAAATGCTAGTGAATCAATGTCGCTGATTGGTCACATGACAATAACAGCATGATTGATGTAGTGTGTCTTTAATATAAAATAAATATAAATAATACTTTAAAATAAATGTATAAATGTTTTTCAGTAGTTCCATGTAACAGACAAATTATTTGATAATTTTGGTTCTTCTAATTATTCATAAAAGCATGGTAACAGTGTACAAAACATACATACTCATTTTTGCACAAAAAATATGTCTTAAATATCATTCATTTCACTCGCAGTGGAAAGTTTGAGTCCCTGAACATGATGAACGATGGGATACGATTAGCCTCATATACTACACTGAAGCATCATTGGTGTGGATTTGGTGTGCGTTAGAGCACTTAGCTTTGGGATTAATCAGAGCTGGGACAGTCTTACACACTTTCAGTCTCATGCACACACTCTCAAGTTGCCAAGACCTCAAGTGTGGATTTCGGGACAGGCCCCATATGCATCACTGTTCACATGGGTGTTGCAACATCAAATTGAAGCAGTTTTCCTAGTTTGGAGGTGCATTATCAGGTGCATAATTTATGTATCCAAAGTTTAAAAATGAGAGATTACCAAACAAAGTGAGTAATGTTGTACTGGTCATGTGATCCCAATATGGCAGCCTCCATAATGAGAACAACCATAGAGTAAAACACATCGTGAACATGAACAAATTACTTTGGAAGAGACTGTCTGTGTCACATGTGAAGTTATCTTTTTTATTTTTATGTGCTATTTGGAGTCTTTTAGATTATAAATCAATAGAATATCGTAAAACTGAATAGTTATACAGACAATTTGAATATACATTGTGAACATTGTTTGTCTAGAAGTATTAAGTACTGATTATTCTGCAATAAAAATATACATTTCTGCTTGTAAATATCCACGTGGATGTTTTTGTTTTTTGCTTCTAAGTGCTTCACACAAAACTCTGACGCACTAACCTTGTAAAAATTATCTTGATTTTCAGATTTCACAAATATCTGTTTACAATTATTATTTTGTTAAAAAAAAAAAAAAAGTATGCACCTCTACATATATTTTAAGTGCAGTCATAGTGGCTGGGAAGCTCTTGTCTGGGCGTGTGTGAGAAAGTTTTAGTTCAGACCTTTAGGAAAGAGCAGTAACACAGGAAACTCAGTTTTGTGCAGTGTTACTAATACTTCTAGATCCTGTTTCTCCCAACAATTCACACACACACACACACACACACACACAGACAGAAGTTGCATTCAACAACAGGAAGAGGGGTATAAACGCAGTAATTTGGCATATTGTCTTGTACTGGCATTTCCTGCACTTATGTGAATTATCTCAGACACGGGACGGAAACGGACAGATTTTTGTATTTTTACAGATTTGAATCATGTCACAAGGAAACAAATGCTCCCATTCATAAAGACCCCTTGACTTCTACTGTCATTCACTTTTATTTGTCTCTTTCCTCGTGTTCTCATCCACATCCTCTTGTGAGCTTTAAAACTTTCATTTGTCTTTATTTGAGTGTGAGCATCCACTATGTTATCTTTCTCTTCCTTTTCCACTTTCATATTTATTTGTCTGTCTGTGGTGTTCAGTATTTGGTTTGTTCTTCTGTAGAATCCAGTGGACTGGGTCCCGTGGGTTGGGAATTGGGGTTGAGTTTTTATTGGAAGCTTTACATACAGTATACTATAGTATCCCTATAGGGGAGACTGGGGTTGAAAGTAACGTGGGACGAAAGTAACAAAGCGATTTTCCCTAAACCTCTTTTAGTATTTCTATTCCCAGCTATGACAGCATATTCAGCATGCAATCCTTGACGGACCTGAGAAATATCATGTGATTTCCTCATCGTTTCCCGAGGTTAGGTCCGTAAAACTGTTTTCGAGTACAAAAAGTAAATTATTGAAGCGGTAATTTTTTCAAATTAGTCGTGTTGTTTTTCTTCTTACATGTGTCACAGTAATGATCAATCTACAGGTTATTTAGTGCTTTAACACACCCTAAAGTTTGCATTTTCAGATTTTTTCAGTATAAATTAAATCAAATTTAAATGTCAGGAGTTCCTGTCGGGACGAAAGTAACAGTTGTTACTTTTGTCCCGCTACAGTCACAAAAAGTATTTATTTTGTTCCGGTGCATGCTAAAATGTGAATTTCTTTGTCTTGCATCATTTATACCAAAAGAATATGTCTTAGTGAAGGTCAGAAAGACAGACAGAGGTCTGGTTTTTCCACATGTTTTTGAGACATAGAGACTTGTTTTTTTATGGACATAGAGGAACATCTGTGTAGCTCCTACCTCGCATTTACCTTAGTTATGTTTAGGTTTTAGCCATATCTTAGCCTTTACACCTCCAGCTATGAATTTGCAGTGTTTCCAGATGTTTTAATGCACATTTTGAATTTATGCATAAAAACAACTGGATGGAAACATGAATAGGCCTACTGTTACATTATGCTTAGAATGTGTATTATGCTAATGTAATTTAATTATTAAATTAATTCTAAAGAATTATTTTTTTATAAAAATACACTGAAATAAAAAAAATATTATATTGTTATTTCTAAAGAAAAAAATGTTTTATAAAAATACACTGAAATAAAAAAAAATTATAAAAAGATCAAGTTTGTACAGTCGGGTTTTGAGACATTTGATGAAACTTAAATTTAAAATAAAAATATAAAAATGTAATTTAATAATTTTTTTGCAAAAATAAAGGTCAAAATATGTTTGCAGTTACATAATAACAAGGCCATAGTCAGGTTTACTTAATAAAAATAAGAGTAACAGAAAAAAATCTAGCTTATATTGTTGTGTTACTTTTGACCGAACTGATGGGGTTGAAAGTAACAATGTGCAACTTATGTTCAAAGTGAAATTAAACTGAAGTCTTTCCACATTTCTACAAAATACCACCTGGTATTGTTAGACTACACTTCTGAGTTACTGACCACAGCATAAATATATCTCTGTCTACAAGATTATCTTTTAAAAGTATGTTTTTCTGAAAAATGGTACTTTCGCCCCTTGCTCTCCCCTATGTGTCCATTTGTGGCAGTGAAATCTTTGAGAATATATTAAAACAGATAAATAATTGTATTTTTCGATACATAAAACACTGAATAATTTCAATTCAGATTTTTCAATTCAATTAAGTGAATTGTTCGACAGTTGGCATGTATTTTACATTTCTATGTTTGTGTTATGTACACGCAATACATATATATTTTTTTTATTAAATTTTTTTTACCTCCTTTGTACAAATGATCACGTAGTTTTGCTCCCAATGAACCAAAAGCTCTGGAGCATCTCAAATCATGCTATATATACTATATACTGTATGCTATATATATAAGTATAAGATATTTTAGTAGATAAAGTATTTTAGATAGTTGTGTGTGTGTGTGTGTGTGCTTTCAGGAATGTGTTGTCTAGCCACCAGCTCTCATGTCTGTGGTTTACCCATAATCCCTCTTTGATCTGGTGATCTGATGGGTTTAGTGTATCTGTGGCCACACGATCAGCAGCAGCCCAGTGTTTAGTAGATATCACTACAGTATGTGTCACTCCAAACAGAGACCGCTAAAGACTGCTCTGGCTTATTGTCAGGCACTCGCAGGCTTATGGAAAGATCTAGACAGAGGAAAACTGCTCATGAGGCAGATGTTGGACTTTTTAAGAAAAGACCTGCTGTTATAGATGCTGTAGCCCATTGCTTTCATCACTGTCTTCCTGCTTATCACTCTGAAAACAATTAAGGCCTGTTCACACCAAGAACAATAACTAGTGATATTAGCATCCACACCAACGGACATTAACATTCTGTTATTAAACGAATAATAATATTTGGGGGAATATTGATAATCAAACAGTTACTTGTTTCCACTGACTTCCATAGTATATATTCTCCGTTCTATGGAAGTCAATGGGGACCATAAACTGTTTGGTAACCATTATTCTTCAAACCATCTTATTTTATATTCCACAGAAAAAAGATACTCCTACAGGTTTGGAACAACTTGAGGGGGAGTAAGCGATAGCACCGTTTTCATTTTTGGGCTTTAAATATTCACACTCTTTAAAGTAGGATGGATTATGATTGGCTGTCAATGTTTTTAACGGTCATCAACCGGAGGAAAAAAGTATTCTGAAATTGATTGCAACATTATCACTCTTCTGTGTCATTATTATTATACTTGTGGTGTGGTCTTCACTATTCTAATAAAGTTAGAATATTTGTTAAAACGTTACAGTTTTTGTTATAGTTATCATCTATGCTGTGAATGGCCTTTAATTCACCCATCCAACATGTATGCTGTTTGATTTCCATGGAACACAAATACTTGCATTGCTATTTTACAAAAAAGAAGAAGAAGAAGAAGCATACACTGACATGGACTGTAATGCTCGAAAATGACAACAACAACAACAACAACAACAAAATCTTACATGTAGCCTATATGACTTTTTGTCAAGTCATTGTGTGAGAATAGGTTTAATTTTAGATGAACTGAAAATGTCCCTTTCATCACAGTTCTAGAATCCTATTAGTATTTAGGTTTATTTAACATTATTCTACATCATTCTACTGTATTTCAGTAAAACCGGTAGAAGTGTAACCATTAATAATAATTAACTACTAGCAGGCCATGTAAGGTGTTCGCTCCGCATCTGACAGAAAGCTATGGCACATAATTCCACATGCTGACTAGAAAACTGCAATATGTATAACACTTATGCTAGTAGGCAGATGTTTTCTGCACTAATTACATATTCAACTAACATGACAATGCCTCGCTACTCAAATATTTGTGTTTGTATGTGGGCATGTGATAAACTCTGTCTTTTCTTGCTAAAACTTTCACTTGAAGCCCATTCCACCAGAGGCCTGTGACACCACGGTAATTTAATGTCTTGGGACGCTGGTAAACCCTTTCGCAGGGGTGAAGTGACAAAAATTGATTCTTATCGTGGCAGCAATCTGTATTGGCACGGCGTGAACCTCTTCAGTCGCCATGATACTGACTGACCTTTCCCGCAGAAGGGAATGTAATCTCGACATCGTGAAGCTGCACGGGAATTCGTCTTCTCTAAAAAGATCTCGTTGGTAACGCATCCTGTTTTGTTTTTTGTAGGTAAAGCGCTTCTAAGAGTGCGAGGGTGTAGATATATAGCAGCCTCAGTCTCTGGTCAAGGTTACACTCTTCCTTTGTTTAATGACTCTCTTCACGAGCTCAAGGTTAGCAATAAACTCGCTCCCTCGCACCTTTCACAGCCCCAGATCTGAGAAAAGACAGTCTTTGGGGACTGCCATTAGAATCTATTTTAATATGTTACATAAACAGTTTGTCTCGCGTTACTTTGGCCTCTGCGAGGAACGGCTGAAGGCTGCTTTACTACATGCCAGTGGCCCACTTATAACTTAAATGACTAGTTTAGTTAACCTCTCCGCTCAAGTCCAACATATCGTTATGGCAGCAACCGTATAATCTCACTGGCATTAACATCCGTCATCTTCCTTCTCCGGCTATAAATAATACTGTCACCACGTCGGCCCGCATCCGCGCTTGCGCACAGTAGAAGAGCGAAACCGGCTCCAGAGGTGAAGCACATTGAAAGTCCAGTAGATGAAATATTTTCTGACTTCTCTCACCTCAGGGACTGGCGCGCTGATGGAGCCACTCAGATGTGGCCCTGCGAGTCTCAGAGGATTTTCCACAGCCCACTTTCTGCTCGATCCGTGCCAATTAAGCAGCCGAATTATGTATAATAGTGGGAGTGACTCGGATTTGCCAGAGCAGGAATGCAGAGGCCAGGATGACAGAGGGATACCGTTGAATAATTAGAGTGAATTTTCAGAGCCCTGGAAGCTCAATCATACTGTGCCAGACGCTAACTATTTTTAACCTTATTTCTCCCTTTCTCTTTCTTTGTAATTCTTTCTGATTTCACTTTTTCCTCTCTTTGCTGCTGTCTTCCGTTTTGCATGTTGTGAAATTGCAGCAGGTGTCCTCAGTGTCCTACAGAAGACATGCACAAATTGGGTCTGAAACTCAACTAAAAAAATCACTGGTCAGCTTTAGGACGTCAATGTTTTCTTTTCTGTTTATCTTAATGAGCTTTGCTCGGTTCCTGGACATTGCAACATTGTAGACATGTCTAAAGGCAGTGTAAACCTAAGATAGGTTCAGCACTATCATAATAACTATATTTCAAAGACATTAGAATGATTAAATTACATATGAAAATGCATTTAAGTCCTACTTAAGTGGGTCAAAAATAACGGTTGCACTTAATTTTACAGTACGTGAACTTACATGTACTTATAGTGTAGTTACAGTGTATTTATCTAAGAAAGTTCTGGTAATACAGGGTAACTACATGGGGTAAGTTTAGGGGTTTAAGGGTAGGTTCA
This sequence comes from Carassius auratus, assembly GCF_003368295.1. Classification (NCBI taxonomy): domain Eukaryota; kingdom Metazoa; phylum Chordata; class Actinopteri; order Cypriniformes; family Cyprinidae; genus Carassius; species Carassius auratus. Next base: position 33,558,109 of record NC_039251.1, read on the forward strand.
GGGTTAGTACCTAGTTATTACATAGTTATTGTAGTTACTATAATAAGTACATAGTATGTATAAGAGGAACAGGACTGTAAAATAACTATTTAAGTTCAACTAATTGCAGTTAATATAAATTTATATAATACGTTATTGGTTGTTATTGCAAATAACATGCAAATAAGTAAAAAAAAAATACATTCAGTTCACATAGTCGCAATTTTTAAAAAAAAAGTATGTTTCCATAATCATTACTCTTATTAAAAGTAAAGTATAAGCCTAATTCTTTTTCACAAGGGCTCAAACTAAATATGGAATCTGTGCCTCTGGCGCTTTAAAGTAATTGAGCATGAAACTCAGTCTGATACTGTGAAAAGTGCCAAAAGTTTTTGTAAATGTAGTGTTGGGTTTTGTGGTGAGAGGATGACTCCAACTTAACATTTGGTGAGGAATTAACAGCCTATAATTGAAGCTGGAAGTGAGTCAAAGTGATTTTGAGGGATCTTTATTTTGTGAAATGAAAACAGACTGCTGCAGCCCTGCAGTGCCGCCATCATAACATCTGTGCATCTATCCCTACGCATCACACCCTACCCACCAATACACACACAATTAATTGATGTTGCTAAGTTACAGCTGATTGGACCATCTGTGTGTGTAAAATAAATACATTTGGAAAGTTGGGATTTCAGATTGGATAGTGGGTGGGGAAGATCACAGAGATTTGGAGATGAACATGTTTAACTTAGGCTAATAAGTAATATACTAGCAATAACCCTGAATATCCTATAGAAACCATATTAGAAAGAACATAAACTTCACATTTTACCCCAGTTGGCAGGAGTCGATGCTAGTTGCCAAAAGTCAGATAAATTCTGCAGATTTTGGGAAGTTGTAACACAAAATATGATGGAGGACAATGGCTTCAGATTCCATGCACATATTGTTTCCATTTGTCAAGTGTTTCCAAGCAAATAAAGAAAATAAATATGTATTAAAATCCTCTGAAATCATGGAAGCAAATAAAGGGGGAACATAACAGGTCCCAAAATGGAGCCCTGAGGAACCCCACATGTTAGTAGCATAAAAGAAGCTGAACAGTTCCTCAGACTGACTGAAATGGTTCTAATCTTAAGATATGAGGAAAACCAATCAAAGGTTAGACCCTGGATACCAACCTGGTCATTAAGACGATCAATGAGAATGCCATGATCGACCGTGTCAAAAGCAACACTGGGATCTAACAGTAAAAGAACAACGGGACTACCAGAATTGGCAGCTAATAAAATATAATTTGAGAAATTCAATACATTGACTTTGTACTATGACCAGCTCTCAAGCCTATAATCCTATTGGCATTGATGATTTGAACAAAGAACCTTTAACATCCATAGGACCTTCCCATTACACAAAAGGTTCTTTGTAGTGGAAAGGGTTGTTTAAATTATAAAAAATACTCTACACACTAAGAAAAAAAATGGTTATTTTAAGGAACTGTTTACTGAAAAGTGAAAAGTGTTTTAAAAACCGTACTGATTTACATCATACAAACAAAACATTTTCTTAAAAGCATACAATAACATCTAATATTATTACCATGAACAGCATAGACCCAACAATATGTAGTATTATTTGCGTACATGGTCTATGAGCTGAACAGGAACAGGACTATTTCAGTTTCTAAATGTATGTTGGATTTTAGCTGTCAATAATTCAATATAAACCATATTTATCCTTATTGCAAAATCATGTATTTAATATAGACTAATCTTTGATCATAGTAGTTTTGTTCATGTAGGATGTTGTGCAATATATAAATGTTGCCATCTGTCTGTTTTGGCTGCTTAAGTGAAAGAAAATGTACTAAAGCACCACAGATTTTCATTGGATGTACTGTCCTTCACATAAACAACATTGGAAATGGGAAGTGTTTTGCCTCAATTTTAAAAGTTGCTAAGCCTTTTAATGTTGCTATCCACCTTATTTTTTACTTAAGAGTGGGTGCATCCATTTATAAATTAAATGTGCAACGGAAATATCCAGCTAAACATTCTGGTTATTTTTAGAGGTACAAAACAGCTTGTTATGCTGCTTTATATTGCAAAATAGTATTTCTTATCATATTATTTTAATGTATTGTCGTCATTATAAACACACTAGTTTGCAGTGCAAAGATTGTTGCCATTTACTGCACATTATTATTCTTCTAGTTGCTTACCTATAACTGCAAATGAATCGGAAACCTTGCACATTTACAGAAAATAGCTTATGGATGCAATGCAGTGATTAAATGGTTTGTTGCATTTTGTTATTTGCATTTTGCATCCTGCTGCATTAAATCATAACAGCAAAATGAGAGGATGAGTTTGAACAGGCAAGTAACCACAGCCTCCTCTCCTCCAAATTTAAAAACTACAGCACCACACAGCATAATCAATACACCCTCCCGGAAACACAGACACCTCCTCCTTAACACTCCCAAACATCCCAGGCGATTACTCATCAGGCCTTTACCTCCAGCAGCCTTTGACCTGATGCTACCCGGGGTCAGAGGTCACATGTCCTTGTTTCAAAGATTTGATTGGGCCGTGTTCTAATTACTGCTTTGTCATTGACATACCACCTCTGTCTCCATCCCGCTCCTTCTCCCTCCCACATCCCTCATGTTTGGTAGCCTTGTACAGGCATCATTTTGCCCTCCCCCCGTCCGCCAATTGCCTGCAGAGGCCGTCGTAACGAGATGTCAGCCCACTATGAATTCTAATTTAGCTCGGGCCAGTCTATGTCAGTTATTTGTACCGTTCCACAGGATCATCAGCCTGCGGAGAGGCCATGAAGCGGCTCACCACCGCCGCGCCACTGATTATGAGTAAATTACTTGTTTTCTTCTCATTTTCGCTGGGTTTTAGCACTCCTGCAGCAACATTACAGGGCCAAATCCCAAACGGGCACTATGCAAAGGTTAATAATCCTTTTAATTAATGAACAAACCTGATACTGAGCATAACATATAATCGCTGAAGGATTACAACCCAAATTAGTAGAGTTGCGGCAATTAGACTGATGATTAACGTTTTAAGTGTGAGACTAAGAGCCGTGTGCTCCACCACGGGTTGTAAAACTCATACTGTTGTTAAGGGAGGTTGTGGAAATGTTAGCGTGCGCATTAAGCGTGGTGCGCGCCGCAGTGTGCATGCCTGGGGTGGCTGTGAAACGCACGGTCCCAGCGGGGGCGAGCAGCAACAGCTGGTCCCTCTCTAGCCCGGTGCTGCGAGCAAAATGATCTCTCCATCAGCAAGTGCCCACATCTGTATTCATCCATGAGTCTTATCAATAAACAGACCGCTGACAATTAGGCGAATCCAAGGGGGGCCAAACCTCCATCTACGAAAAACACCAGCCGTACGCTTCAATCACCATTAATCAATAGAATGCCGTCAGATCTTTTAATTAAAGTTTTATTTGTGTGGAATCGTGTCTGCGAGATGCGGGCCCTCCATTAATGGCAGCGGGACTCTTCGGCGCCACTGCTTGGCCGGTCACGCCAGGGATCCGCGGTTCTGTAATTGCATTTTGTCACCTACAGAGGGAGGTGAGGATGCCAGTTAAAGGTAGAGGGAAATCTCTCCCGAACAATTATTGTCAAGCAAATTACCAGGTAGGCAATATCTAAACTGTCAGGAGAGGTTAAGAAGAAATGGTTTAAGGAAATGAGGCGCTCAGCCGTTCATCATGGAGGCAGTGTCAGGGTCCAAATTGAAAAAATGTCATTCTATCTACAGGAATTAGAGCATGTTGGCTTTGCTCATCACAGCCGCTGACAGAGGATGGCAGAGAAAACTGTGTCATAAATGCTCTCTCTCTCTCTTTTTCCACTACGGCTGTCCGTCGGAAAAAGAAAACCAAACCGTGTGAAACCACTGGCTGTACGGAAGAGATTTACAGTGAACGAGAGAAGAAACCCCTCGATTCCCCCCTTAGCGGTATCAATGGAAAACAGTTTTGTAGTCACATGAGAGCTGTATGCTGCCATCTGCTTCATTCTCAGCGTGGTGCCTCCACACACACACACACACACACACACTGACTCACTCTGGTGCACATGCAAAAATACACAGACACGTGTACAAGTTTAATAAGGGTGAATTCAATTTAAGGAATAAATTCCATTTGAAAATGAGAGTGTATTTATGCTTGACGAAAGTATATCCTTTTAAAGGACAGCAGTGCCGGCATGACATTTAAACTGAAAATGAGGTTATGGTAAAACCATCTCTGCAGCATGAAGCCACTGAAGCAGTGGAAGGGTTCAAGTCAAGAATCAAACATAAACTATAATCTGAAAGCTGGACAGCATAACTCGATAAGTAATACTTTAAGAGCAAACATTGACATTCAGGGAATTAATTTGGGACTGATTCGTCTTTTTATATCGTTAAAAATCAGTACGTTTTTACATATAGTTCAATTTGATTTGTTGTTTGTTTGTTTTTTTATGATTATTTGACTAAATCTACCTAAATATTAGATTTTTCAATTTTAGTCCCTAAAAATGAACAATAGATAGATAGATAAATAGATAGATAGATGACATATAAGTATAAAAAAGTGTTATACATAGGCCTACAAACATATTTTTGCTAAGAAGTCAATATAAGAAATGCAATATAAATCAATATATTAAATTGTTCCAAATTCCAATAGATTTCATATATAGTTTTACTGCATGCATAGGACAATATATTTCATATGCAAACTGAATATATGTGAGTATGGGTAAGTGTGGTGATGCAGTATTTACTTGCCCAAATCGTTTTTTTACATACTCTGCAAAAAGTACTCAGGTGGAACCGTGGTAAATTATGGCTTCAAAAGGTAATGATATAAATAGGCCCACAAAAGTAATGAATTATTACCTTATTGATATGGTACCTTGTAATATACTCAGGTATATTTTTGTATATGTATCTGAAGAACACTGAACAAGCTATTCCTTTATTCATAACATTTATTGTGTTCAGAATAGTGGCTTATGAATCAGCCTCATCGTGCTGCTGATTGTATTCATGTGTCACTGAGGCATGCTAAGCTAGGCTAAGCGCTAGCATTTCTGTCAGTAGCCAGACAGCCGCCATGTTTCTCTGGTTTTTCTTGTCTGTGTTAACTCAGCGTTGAATTTGCTGTTGCCTGAATAGCACAATCCTGTTTTTATTATTGTTTTTCTGTGAAATCGTCCCATTTTGAGGTTTAATGGTGGCGTGGAGTGTTTGCGGAGGAAACGGCTCTCTGGGGAGCAGAGCATCAGGCAGCTGAGTTTCCACAGACATTAAACAGTCTCCATTCAATTAGAATGCATAGAATCCTGACACGCCATAACTTACAGCCCTCTCGGCCAACATAAAGCACGTCTATAGTGCGGATCCCCGCTCTAAAAATACTGAGCCAATCTGACCGCCACTTTTATAGGAAGCTAATTACATCCTTGATTTTTTTTGTTTCAGAAAATTAAACCTGGATTAATGGTTCACCTTATGCGAGGGCGAGCAGTGCAGCCCAGGTTTGTGTGCTTTAATGCAGATAGATACAGTGAGGCAGGATGATTTTCTGCGAGGAGTCGCCTGCCATCAATTAAACCGCGTCTCAGACCAGCACTCTCATACCTCCACGTCTAATAAATTATGCTACGCATCAGAAATGGCACGGTTACCTATTTAAAAAACAGGATTGTGTCGGAGCGAGCCGTAACTATGAAATATGAAAGGCAACAAATTGAGACAGTCAATAAAATCGGAGATTTGTTACCAGGCTAAATGCTACGTGTGGAAAGGTGTTGCTGACGATCAGGAATTATGATGCTAGAAATGGACTTTGATTGGGGTTTAATTTTTTTTCCCGCTTGTAGTGAACGCTTCTTATTTACCACCTGATTAATTAAACTCCACTTCCGCCAAATACAGACATTAGTCCTAATACAGACGTTATTGTAAAAATCACCTCTTTCCGACTGTGAGATTGCTTTCATTTATTCATTATTATTGCGTAGAAAATCCCATTTAAATAGTTGCACCTTGCTGTTTTCCATTTTAACGGTGCAGAAGACGGTGGAAAATCAATGTGCTTGCTTTATGAATACCCTTGTGAAAAAAAAGTAGACTTCAGCAGACTTTAAGTCGAATACTTATTATGTAAAATTATTTATTTTAAGAGAATATACTTACCTTTATATAATAATGACATATAATTATACTTAAGTATGAACTGAATGTAATATTTTCGAAAATGATGATTTACAATTAAATGGAAATGTTTTATATTTTACATTTATATTAAATGCAGTTGATCTTAAGAGTGCCATTTTGACCCTCTTAAAGGGACAGATCACCCCAAAAAAGAAAATAAAAAGTCATAATTTACTCACTGTCAAGTTGTTCCAAAACATGCATGTATGTAATTTCAGAATTATATTGTCTCTCAAAATCTAATGAACTGACAATCGTTTATGGTAAGCTACAATAGATTTGTAATTGCACATTTGTAATGATGAAGTTTTTGATTTAATACATTCAGAAAATGTACTTAAAATGTAATATTATTGATATTAGTACATAAGTAGTTACAAATACTTTGAGTGCTTTAGTACTGTTAGTTAATAAATCAAAATAAAGTGTACTTCTTTAAAGAATGGTTAAAACATAATTGTAAAAGTGACTTTTTATTTCAGTAATATTATATTTTCTGCAAGTAAAGTAAAATATGCTTTCACGGTGGAGCATACAGGTTTTTTTGTTTTGTTTTAGTTTTTTGACCACCAAGAAGATCTTTCCTTTTTCCACGGTTTATACAGGTCTCCCAGCAGTTTCTGGATTTCTTTGTTTCTAATTGCTTGTTACATAAATCTGTCCTGAAGCTTGAAATAAAAGCTTTTGCAGGGCACTCACCTGAGCTCATGAAAGGCCTGCAAAGTGACTTTGACAAACTCCAGAACAGTCACATTTGTGTGTAATTAGTATGAGCACACCTCCTGTGTTCAGACCGGCTAGTGGATCACAGAGCCAGGGATTTCGTGGCCGGTGGCCGATCGCAGGTGAGCCTTCCTGAACAAAGTGTTCACGCTCAGAGGTCACAGAGGTCACAGCCGCGGCAGGTTCTGACAGATTAAAAGAGGTGATGCTGAACTGATGTTTCTGGACCACCCGAATCTCCATTCTGTTTGCATTTATGTGAGGGGAGTCTGGTTTAAACACAGCCAGAATAGACAGAGCCATAAAACTAGACGCAATCAGACGTGATGTAAGAGGCCAATGGGGACAAATCGGACATATTTCCACAGTGATTGCCACTGATTCTGAGAAAGAAAAGTAAATCCAGGTGCAGGTCATGAACCGATCTGGAAGCTCTAGGAACCGAAGCCCCGCCTTTCAGTGGAAATCAGTGTAGCCAATCAGTGTATACACACACACACACACACACACACACACACGTATATATATATATATATATATATATATATATAGATAGATAGATAGATAGATAGATAGATAGATAGATAGATAGTAAGTGAAGAAGGCGACAAGATAAAGGTGACAAGTTTAGAAGTGTTACCAAGACTGAAGTGAACTGATATAGTTTTACAGGTTTTAACTTTCTGTTTATGGCAGTGTTGTACCAAAATATGTTGTTTTGTTTTGTTTTGTTTTGTTTTGTTGGAAAAACATCAAAATCATCAAAACTCTACTTTTAATCTCTAAACTTTTAATCAGCCTGAGGTTTATTTATTTATTTATTTATTTATTTTTCCTTATTTTATTTTATGTCGTATTGAAGAAAATAATAATATCCATTCAGCAGGGATTCGTTAAATTGAATAAAATTTACACCAAAGATTGCAGAAAATAAATAAATGAAAATGAATAAAACATTTTTTAACAAATCCTATTGTACATAAACCTGAAAAAGTATCACAGTAAATTAGATTTACAAAATACATTTTACAACATACTTAAACAGAACACAGTTTGCAATATTTAATATTGCATAATATTTTGTTGTTTTACTGTATTTTGATGAATAAATACAAAACCTTGGAGTCGCATATGACACTTCTTTAGAAATTATTTCAGCCCCAGACTTTTGAATCATAGTGTCCATATCATATAGCCTAGTATGACATAAAAGAAAATAGTATAAACTAGCCATGATATTATTACTGGGGTCACATTGTGCAAACACCAGTAAATACTGGGCTTTAGAGTTACGTCCATTCTGAAGTCTCGTAAAGTCAAGCTTCTCTTGATCTGCAAAACAGAAAATGTTCTCTCTTGTTCACAGGTCACCACCACTTGGGATCAAATCAATGTTTGCATTACCATAATCATGAGACCACCTCACTGTACAACTTTTTTTTTTTTTTTTACAGCTCCAGACGTTCTCCATTTCCACAGACGAGATGCAGATTCGTGGTGGCCTTTGAACTATTGGAGATATTGGTGGATTTAGAGCCCAGTGTTTCTACCAAACGGCCCTGAGCAGACTGACTGTGCTCATATCTGGGGAGAGAAAATTAATGCTTATTAATGGGGCCTATAAAAGAGACTAATTGAGCATTCCGGAACTTGCTGAGTTTGGCATCTGCTGCTGACATTCTGCAGCACAGGGCTTCACACACACACACACACACACACACACACCTCGGCTGTCTCTCTCTCTGACATTAGGTCAGGCCATTAAAACTCAGAGAAGCTGGACAGGTTATTACTGTGACTGACATGTTAATGACACCTGGTCTCTACCCAGGGTTCAGCGCAAAGCAAGTCCGCATGAATCGCCTTCTTTGAAGACGCCGCCGCTTAAGTGTTGGGAAATCACAATTACGACATGTATGTGGATTTAACACACACACGTGATGTCGTGTCTGAGTCCAGATGTCTTCAGAAGAGCCATCTTCATGCGTTTGAGTGTTAATGCATTTCGGTGAGAAGCGGAGAGGTCACGTGTCTTCCATTATCTGGGTTTTTTCTAATCATCCTGCAGTGGCTGAGATTAAACAGCACAGAAATCTGCCATTAAACTCCATCGTCATAAATCTAGCTCACCTTGGAGAGCAGAAGGGAAGTGCACATCTGTAAACCAATCATCGCTCGGCTCCCTGTCCGCCGCACTCCCACCCAGACCTCACCTAATTCATTTACTCAGCTTCAGCTGATACAAACCCATATATATATATATATATATATATATATATATATATATATTCACATGCAACACAAATGAAGTACAATGTCCATGCTTTGAATGCTAACCAGAGGTTGTCAAGCTCCAATATATATATATATATATATATATATATATATATATATATATATATATATAATATATATATATATATATATATATATATATATATATATATATATAATTATATATATAATTTATATTATATTATAAATATGAACTGAAGTCCTTACTTAAGTGGTTCCAAAACACTCCAGCTAATTGCATTTAATATAATTCTACATTATAATGCATTTTAATTTCATTGCAGATAAGGTGTGTCTGTAATGTCTGAAAACACATTTATTTTGCCCTTAAGTGTATATTCTTTAAAGGTATATTTATCCATATGTGTATATATATAAATATATTGAAGTGTACTTCTTTTTCGCAAGGGATATATCATGAGGATGATTTAATAATGACAGAATTTGTATTTTGGGGTGAATGATTCATTCTGTGTCAAGCAGAAAATCTCAGAAATAGAGAGAGAGAGAGAGTGTGGATAACAGCATGTGTTTTTGATAGTTATTTTTTCTCCTCACTCTGCAGCCTATTTGATTTCAATAACACTTCATAGAGAAAACACACACACACACAGGTCATCTCTCTGCCTCTGCGGGTCATTTTCTCTGTTCACCTCCAGCTTAATGAATTCAGTGCATCGATCGGCTTGATGATTCACTCTGTGATATTCGTATTATTATGTCTGAGTATTTCTAGTTTCCAGTCAAAAACACATTTCATCGCCCCTAGGGGAATCTTTCCCGTCTACGAGAGAAAACCGGCTGCTCTCTCTCTCCTCGTGGGGTCTCTCTGTGTCACTCAGAGCTGTGAAGATCTGATGAAGCTTACTATGATTTATTTTTTTTGTGATTATGATTTTTTTTATTTTCCATCAATAAACACATATCATCCAACGAGAGCATTCAG
>NC_039251.1:33573293-33658293 GCF_003368295.1 Carassius auratus
AATTTAACGTCTTTGACCCATATATTCATTTTCAAATAAGTTTTAATTTTTTTAAATGTCATGTATACACACACACACACTTTTTTGTTTTGTTTTAATTGAAATGTTATTTCAGAGAGAGAGAGAGAGTACTGTTGTGTAGTGCACATTTTGGTAGTCTGTAGTCATCCTGGTACTCTACACATACAGAACATACTTAATACACAGACTGTGTGCAACAGAAATCGTGTGAGTGTATGGTGCTCACTGACCCCCTCTGCTGGAAAGGGGACACTGGGAATGGGAACATTTTTCTGGACAAGCATCCCATTTACAGAACAAATGAAAATAGTGCTATAAAACAAATTTGAATGCTTTTTCATTTGCTAGCATGTTTTGAGCATCAGATAATAAACAGTCCATCAAGCTATGGTTCAGTTACGATAATGACCATCTTCATTCAGCTTTTAACCCTGTAACATATACAGAGCACGCTTCATAAATCTATAACACACTTTACAATAAGGTTCCATTGGTTAATGCTGGTTAGCTGAATTGGTTAACCTGAATTAATGACAAATACTTCTAAAGCAATATCAATGTCAGCATTTTGTGTCCTGTAATATTTGTAAATGTAACAATATTACAGTGTAATGAAGAAAATAATATTGTGTTGAGTTGTAACCTGTGTCCTCTGTATTAGTGGGAGTGACCTGTGTGGATCACACCTGAGGAGGACGGACTGAACCTCCACACAAGCCTTTCATCACCTCAAACAGACACATACTGCTCTGGGACAGCACTGCATACATCAAATCTACTGCACACTCTAATCTAGATTTGCATGGTTGGATTAAAAAAGATTGGTTTTTATTTGCATTTTTAAAACATGATTATATGTTAAATAATTATGTCAGTATTATTCAAAGCACAGAAGCTCATTTCCACCAAGGAAATCATGCTTTGGTAAATCAGAACGCAAAAGGTCTAAATTATGGCCAAAAATTTAATCAGATCTTACATTAAAAAAAGCTTCTTTTTCTTTTCTTGTGTTTTTTTTTTTTTTTTTTTTTTTTTTTTTTTTTTTTGTGTGTGTGCCATAATTATGACTTTTTATCTTTATCGACTTTCTGTCATAATTTCGACTTTTTATACCATAATTAACAGGTTTTTGGCCAGCATTTTTTGTCATGGTTTCTGAATTATAATTTTAAGCTTATCATTTGAACTTTTAAGTCATAACACTAAAATAATACATGATTAATTAATAATATCTAACAACTGAGATTTACCAAAGCATGATTTTTTTCTTCTTCTTATATGGCAGAAAGGATTTCACAGTAATGTTTAATTAGCCCGTCAAGTTTTGTAGGCTTTTTTTTTTTTTTTTTTTTTTTTTTTTTGTAATGCAATCCAGATTTATATGCAGCTCAAATAGTATTATATGAGTATATTATATATACTATGCTTCTAACTTCGAAAAAACATTCCTCAAATAAAAAAAGATATGATAACATCCATGATTTAGTTTTTTTTTTTTTTTTGTCATATGATTGGTTATGTATTAAAAATTGTACAATAATGGATTAATTAAGTAAATAAATAAAAATAACGCAATTATTTATATAAATATAAATATATATTTATAAGACTGTATTTCCATTGATGACGGCTATGGTTTGTTAGGATATGACAATATTTGGCCGAGATACAATTATTTGTGACCCTGAAGCACAAAAAGCAATCTATATTTGTAGCAATAGCCAAAATTACAGATTTTTATTTTATGCCAAAAATCATTAAGATATTAAGTCAAGATCATGTTCCATAAAGATATTTTGTAAATTTCCTATCGTAAATATATCAAAACCTAATTTGTGATTAGTAATATGCATTGCTGACGACTTCATTCAAATATCAATTTTTGGTTTTCTGCTCCAGGGTCACATATGTGGTAATACATTTTAAATATTTTTTACATTGGCACATTTATGATAAAGTCAAAACTATTTTTGATTTCTGTGGCATTGTCTCTGAGCTCATTCCAATAAAGCTCGAAAGCAGCGACCTTGCGTTGACGTCACGACAGTATCCGGGTCTCCGCGCAGTGTCGCTTGTGCGCATGCGCAGTTCAGCCGGTGTTTTCGACCTCTGTCTTTCGGTGAGTTGGACAGAAATCAGTGAGTTACAACACATCTACGTTCATCTCCAGTCTGTGTGATCTCGGGTCTGATCGGGAGAGTGTTTGCACACGCGTTCGTTGCGTACGACAGACCCATTTCTCTTCGTATAATTCCTCTCTGACCTCATATTTTGTCTTACAGAAGTCCGAGGCCGCTCATAATCACTCACCTGTCAACATGTTCACCTGCGCGAAGATCTCCACAGCTGCCCTGGTGAGTGAGTGAGTGAGTGAGTGAGTGAGTGAGTGAGTGTGTGAATGTGTGTGTATGTGAGTGTGTGTGTGTGTGTATGTATGTATGTATGTGTGTGTGTGTGTGTGTGTGTGTATGTATGTGTGTGTGTGTGTGTGTGTGTGAGAGAGAGAGAGAGAGAGAGTGTGTGTGTGTGTGTGTGTGTGTGAGAGAGAGAGAGAGAGAGAGAGTGTGTGTGTGTGTGTGTGTGTGTGTGTGTGTGTGTGTGTGTGTGTGAGTGAGTGTGTGTGTGTGTGTATGTGTGATAGAGAGAGAGAGTGTGTGTGTGTGTGTGTGTGTGAGAGTGTGTGAGAGAGAGAGAGAGAGAGTGTGTGTGTGTGTGTGTGTGTGTGTGTGTGAGTGAGTGAGTGTGTGTGTGTGTATGTGTGATAGAAAGAGAGAGAGAGAGTGTGTGTGTGTGTGTGTGTGTGTGAGAGAGAGAGTGTGTGTGTGTGTGTGTGTGTGTGTGAGAGAGAGAGAGTGTGTGTGTGAGAGAGAGAGTGTGTGTGTGTGAGAGAGAGAGAGAGAGAGAGAGTGTGTAAGCGACCTGCGTGCTCAACTTGACCTCAGTAATTCATTCATTTCAAGATGCGTTTAAAAGCGTTAATGCAAAACGTCACAAGCTGTTATAGTTCACCTTTGACCTTTTGCTTCAGTTTCATTATTTTGAGCTCGCAAACCAGTTAAGACCAAACGCTGGGCTGGTTAATAACACATTAATCTTGTGTCTGGTATTACTTGTTGTATCTATACGCATTGATAAGATGCGTCTCATCCTGTTGTGTCTCTGCCACCTCAAATAGATTAATTTGAGTAATTAGGTAACTCTGAGTAATTTATTCCAGGGCCAGCCGTCTGGAGTTGTTTTTATCAATGGCACAATTGAGGTTAGCAGCCCATTGTAATAGACATGTTTTTAGTGTTCTCCTTAAAGGTAAAATTTGTAAGATATTTGAAGTAAAATATCCAAAAACCACTAGGCTAGTGTTATATATTTTGTCCAGCCAATTACTAACAATATCTCTAATGTTTCAACTACTTGTAAATCATGAGAAAATCCCCATTCTAAACAGTGACACGGGGCAGTGCAGTCGCCTGTCAATGACGTTAGTTACCCTTTGTTGCCGCCTTTACTGACGTAGAAACCACATGACAACAGTGTCGTGGACAAATGAGGAAGTAGCTTCACGACAAACTTCAACTAGAAAGATGCCGATCTCACTTGTGTTTTACTCGACAGGTGAGTTGTTGATTCATATCTTTACAGAAAACGTATGCTATTATAACGATCAACAAGATTAGTATTATGGTGCATACACGCCAAACGCAGGGCATCACGTCTCTAGACCTGCGCGAGGACGCATCTGATCGCGTCTTTGCATCGACTTTGTATGTAATCTACTTGCGCAAACCGTTGAACTCACGTTAAATCCATGATTTATCTTTCCGTCTGATTGATGGCCGTCAGCGGTTGTGTAGAAGACAACAAATCCCGTCATTCCATGCTCCTTAGCATCATCAAACCACGCGATTGTTATTGTTTTGGCAGTGCGCCCTCTAGTGGCAGGTCCTACAACCTGTACCTTTAACACTTAACACAATTATAGTGATGAGTTTTAGTGGATTTGTGCTATATAAAGACCATTTAATACTCCTAATATAAAGTGTCTTTGCAATTCAGTGTTGCTGCAGGCACACATTTGTTACATCTAATGTACGTGCTTTAGAAAAACTGACTTTTTCCATTATACATGCCTTTCAGAAGACTTTTGACTGCTGTTCATCCCTGTTTGCATACACCGATTTTTCACGAATAATCCATTAAAGCAGTGTGTGTGTGTGTTTTAGGTGCGTGTGGGCTCCAGGTCCCTGTTCAGGCCAGTTTCTGCTGCTGTGCTTTCCAGACCCGAGGTCAAACCAGAGGTGACTGTCAAACCTGCCTTTTGATTTTCAATATATCTCTCTTCATTTACAGTGACTCTTAAAGGCCATGCTTTGTAGATGATATAGAAGGCATCCGAGTCAGAATAACACAAAAGATAAAGAGTAACTTGATCTGCCTGATTCTTTGAAATAGAGCTATATATTTTTAAAATATTTACATGTATTTATATTTGATATATTATATATATCATATATAAACATAACACTTTTTTCTTAAATATATACATGCATGTGTGTGTGCCTTTTATATATACATAATAAAAATGCACATTGTGCGTGCACATTTATTTGCATTTAATCGTTGCCTTGCACTAATATTTATTGATTTCACAACTTTACAAGCTTTTTCGATAATATTCTTAGTTTCGGTCACCTGGACTTTCAATGGAAAGACCGAAACCTCTCGGGTTTTATTAATGTGTTTTAAAGATTAACAAAATAATGTAACTGCATCATTTTTGTGTGACTGTCTCTTTAAGGTATTTGAAATAAATGTAATAACTTCTCTGCTTCTTGTGAGCTTGGTATTTAGTGATTTCTTGTCATTGAAGTAGACGTGATGTTTGAGCTCTGTGGCTGTTGTGGGACAGCAGGTGCAGGCTGAACACTCGAGGCATGTAGAGCTCAAGTCAGTCCTCTCTTCCTCTTGTAGGTCCCGCCTCAGTCGGCCCTCAGGAGCCTCCAGACCAGCGCTGTGAGCCGTGACATTGACACCGCTGCCAAGTTCATCGGAGCGGGAGCTGCCACGGTGGGAGTGGCTGGATCCGGGGCTGGGATCGGAACCGTGTTCGGGAGCCTTATCATCGGATATGCCAGGTCAGACACATTGGCATTTCAGATTATGTTTTAATTTCACATTATAATATATTATTTCATGATGTTACATTATTATACCCTACATTTAGGGTTAATGCAAAGTTTTTTTTTTTTTAAGAAATCTTTTCTGCTCAACTAGGCTGAAAAATACAGTAATACTTTTAATTATTATTATTATTATTTCATGTATTCTTGTGATGCACAGCTGTATTTTCAGCATCATTATTGCAGTCTTCAGTGTCACATGATCTTCAGAAATCATTCTAATATGCTGATTTAGAAACATTTCTCTTAATCAATGCTGAAAAATGTATATAATATATAGTAATAAAATGCTGCTTAATATTTTTGTGGAAACTGATTTTTGTTTTTCCAGGATTCTTTTATGAATAGCAAGAACAGCATTTATTTGAAACAGAAATTTTCTGTATGAGTATGAAATAATTTGCTGTTACGTTCAATTAGTTTAATATTAATAATAATAATAATAATAATAATAATAATAAGCATTTATTTATTAATCCCCGTATTTGAGTTGCATTGTTTCCTACAATGTAAACATACATTTCAAAGTTATTAAAGTATTATGGATCATATATCGTCCAGATGTTTGCCAGTGTTTCTCCATGTAAGCATGATTTAGTAAAACAGTTGTGTGTTGTTTTGCAGGAACCCGTCTCTAAAGCAGCAGCTCTTCTCTTACGCCATCCTGGGCTTCGCTCTGTCTGAAGCCATGGGGCTCTTCTGTCTGATGGTTGCTTTCTTGATCCTGTTCGCCATGTGAAAATCTGAGAGTTACGTAAACGCATTTAGTACAGCTTTGACTACATATTTTTGCTGTTGCGACCCAAACGTCTCCTGTCGGTCTCTTTGGGAGAAAATGCATGAATATAAAGTCCACTCTGTTAAATTAAATCATGTAACAATTAAAAATTGTTCAGCTATTTAGACCCTCAGTTCTGTTCATGAGAAAGCAACTGCTCCATCGCTGCTACTGGCACATCAAGCTGAAACTCACCATGAATATAAAGAAGCTGATAGCTCATCAGAATAGAGATAATGTTGTGTCTGTAGACTGTAAGGGTCTATTCAGATATCTTCAGGGGTTAAACTGCTGGTCAATAGTATGACTGTTCATTCAGAGCAGTTGGTTGAAAGCCAATTTAAACCTCAATTGCTTTTGTAAATTGCATTAAATAAATTCAGATCAGTTTACCGTATTTTTGTGTTGTCTATTTATTTTTGTTCACATAATATTACTTGGATCGTTTTCATGGTGTAGTGAAAGACGCTACACTTGTGAAGAAAGCTACCGTGAATAATATTTTGCTTATGCACAAATATTATACATTACATTAAAAGGAGTTCAAATTGTCAAAACCAGAGCTCATCACTCGCGAGATCTAAAGTGTGAAGAGCTCAGCAGCAGGGTTTTGTCATTTTTTGTTTCTTTTAAGGTACACAGGTAGTGACCTATTTCTATTTTGAAATGAGCAAATTTCGTTTTTTTTCACTGCCCATTTACATTTGTGAATAAATAATTTTCTCTCTCGCAATATACCAAATTGTAAAGTCAACAAAATGCTCATAAAAAAAATAAAACATAATTTTCTTTAAGTTGCGACAGAGTTTAAAGGGCTTGGCTTTGGGTTGAGCGGAGTACCTAAATCTCGCGAGGATATCTGCTCTGAGGAGTTTAGCGGAGTTTCAACTCTCGCGAG
Source organism: Carassius auratus (assembly GCF_003368295.1). Classification (NCBI taxonomy): domain Eukaryota; kingdom Metazoa; phylum Chordata; class Actinopteri; order Cypriniformes; family Cyprinidae; genus Carassius; species Carassius auratus. The sequence continues at coordinate 33,580,168 of NC_039251.1, forward strand.
AGGTGGTATAATAAGGGCTTTGGCTCTTCAGGGTTCAGCCTGCGGGTGAGTGAGCGCGTCAACACACAGTAATTATAAACAAACGCGGCTTTTTAAACAAGCTATCGGATGAATAGCAGAATCGTCTGAATGTTTAACGCCTTAAAATGCATTTTTATGACACATTCAAAGCTTGTCGGTGTTTCTTTGTTATGAATATGGCGACTTATGCTAACAGCTAGCTGAGATCCCGTTGAAATGAATGAGAGATGAGGATGTAAACAACCTGTTCAGTGATGATACAGTACTGCTGTCGCTGGAAATACTCGGGTATGTGCTTAAAGACCCAAGCGCTTTGAGTCTGGCTCTGTGGAAAACAGAGATACAGTGTTATTTAGAGGGATTTAAAGCAGAAAGTGACAATTGCGTTGTGCTGTTATCAATGAGCATCATTCTGATCATTACAGCACATTTCATTATTGTGTTTAAGTTACTGAGTGGTTTAATAAACACAGGGAGTACGATATCAAGTGTCTAAATTTATATTATAAAAATAGTGAAACATAATCCCTGTTATTATGCTTTTAATCTTATAAAATTTGTATTTATGTCCTGGCAAACCTGCTTTGAAAGCTTGTCTGACACAACACAAATCATTAAACTCGTAGTAACACTACTACAGGATGATACTTACTATGGATATTGAATAATGCTCATTGATATAATAAATCACACGTTTTTGTTCTGTTCTTAGGTGTGGCTTTAAATGATGATGTTAATGGTGAATGACAAATTGCAAGTGTGAATTTGTCATGTTATCAGGTGGCAGACTGAAGCTGTGAATATGAGTGATGATAAACCGTTCCTCTGCACTGCTCCTGGCTGCGGACAGGCATGTGATCACTGCTACACACTTGAACCACTTACAGATATTTAAATAGAAGAAACTCCAATTAAGTTACATGCTCTTATTTATTCTGTGCATTTTCTGTTTCATACTACTATGTATGGTTCATGCATCTACATAATGACTGTCTGTCTGCAACAGCGATTCACAAATGAAGACCACCTGGCGGTGCATAAACACAAGCATGAGATGACCCTGAGATTTGGTCCAGCACGCAATGACAGTGTCATCATCGCTGGTGAGTCTGAAAAGTCAGTGGTTCGCTATAAAAGCGAATGAACATGAACTGTTATTGTTCATGGCTTTATGGGCTACTGTTGCAGACCAGACCCCGACACCGACCCGTTTCCTGAAGAACTGCGAGGAGGTCGGGCTGTTTAACGAGCTTACCAGCCCCTTTGAGCATGACTTTAAAAAGGCCACGGAGGATGACATTAAAAAGGTAAAGATGTCAATTCATAACATTTAGCAAATAAACTGTCATTCAAAGATTTGGGGTGTATAAGACTTTTTATGATCACTAGAGCAAAAATATTAATATAATGAAATATTATTACAATTATCACAATTTTAAATCACTGTTTTCAATTTGAATTTGTTTAAAGGTGTAATTTATTTCTGTGATGCAAAGCTGAATTTCCATCATCATTACTCCAGTCCTCTGTGTCACATGATCCTTCAGAAATCATTCTAATGTGATGATTTACTGCTCAAGAAACATGATTATTATTATCAATGTTAAAAACAATTGAGCTGCTTAATGTTTTGTGGATATAATGTCATGTTTTTCAGGATTCTTTGATGATTAGAAAATTTTAAAGAACAGCATACATTTGAAATATAAATATTTTGTAACATTGTAAATGTGCCTGCTTAATAAAATGATTAATTCTTAAAAAAAGAAAAAAAAGAACCAAATTTTGAGTTGGATTAAAAGTGAAAATGGGGGTTATAGGCATTGTAACACAAGTATCTCATATAACAAAAAACAAATTAAGATTTTTAGTAAATTCCTGGTGCTATTTGATTATAAATTCAACGAACAAAGATTATTGGAGTATGTTTTTACTAGAAAATGCAATGTCAATATTTTTCTTCCAAATGTGAAATTTTATACATTTCCATTTAGTAATTTAGCACACGCTTTTATCCAAAGCAACTTACAAATTGCCAATTGAAGCAATCAAAATCAACAAAATAGCAATAATATGCAAGTGCTATAACTATATAATTCTCAGTGAGCTTAATGCAGTGAACATAGCAAGTTTTTAAAATCATATAATAAATAAAGAAAACTGAAAAAAATGAGATAGAATAGGGAAAAAAGTAGAGCAAGCTAGTTTTAGAGGCCTTTTTTTTTGCTTTTGTTAATTGTATAATAATGAAAAAAGAAAAACAAATGGTCCATGAACAGAGCCCTGAGGCACCCCAGTAGTTAGATGTTGTGACTTAGAACTCAAATTAATTCAAAAGTTAATTCAAAGTGCTCCTTGCTGTTTTATTTGTAAAATATACTATAAATGCATTTTTTTTGCACCAAATGTCACCACAACCATCAAAATCTAAAATGCAACACATCATTTTAAAATACTATTCAATCCTAGTGGATAAAAGCACATTCCTTCCTTGCTTGTTTTGTGATATATGTGCGTAATCAAATATTGATCTACATGTTATTGCAGTTGCCTCTGGACTTGTCTCCCCTTGCGACTCCTGTTGTTCGAAACAAAATAGAGGAGCACACACCCATTGAGTCCCACCGAGACAGCCCCCTTCCCCACCCCGAGTCAACAACCACTGACGACAAGGTGAGATTCAGGACCCTGCTATACTGAGAGCTGCAATGATAGGTAGGATTTTTTTAGGTCCTGTGTGTGTGATATTTAGTTGAAGGTGTTTAGTAAGAATATTTAATGCAAAGGAGCTTGTAGTAGAGCAATGTTAGGGAAAGTCCACCTCGAGTATCCTAGGCTCATATTGTGCAGAACTGTGTTGTCAGTAATTCGTAGTCTGTGGGTCTTCCCTACCTAGAGTCTATGCTTTAGCAGACCAGGTTTGTGTGACTGCCTCCTCCCTTCATGCCACAAGGGAAAGCTGTTTGTTGCTTAATGTAGCTTGTCCCAGAACTACTGTCTTTTAGATAAAAAAACATTTCTTCATAGAGATACAAACTATTTTTTCCCCTCCTTCCTGTAGCTCTATGAACAAATCTCTTTGTTTACCAGAATGTGTGAGAAAGATGATACTTCATTCCTAAGTCAGCAAATATGCTGATTTTGACTTTAAGATTGAAGCTGTAACAGTTTTAATAAATAAACATAGAAGCATGATGGGTAACACTTTAGTATAGGGTCCAATTCACACGTATAACTATATGCTTATTAGCATGTCTATTATTAACATATTGGCTGTGTATTAGTGCTTATAAAGTACATATAATGCATAACATCCATAATCCTACCTAATACCCTAAACTTAACAACTACCTTATAAACTATTAATAAAGCAGCAAATAAGGAGTTAACTCAGGCAAAAGTCATAGTTAATGGTTAGTTAATAGTGAGAATTGGACCCTAAAATAAAGTGTGACTGCACGATTTATTACTCATTGTCTCTAATGTGGATGCTCAACATGCTGAAAATATACATATTCTTACAGTACCCTACTGTTCAAAAGTTTGTTTTTTGTTTTTAATGAAATAAATAAATTGATGCATAAACTGTAACTTTTGGTTAATACATTTATCAAATTTTATCAAAAATAAACAATGTTCTTTTGAACTTTATCGAAGAATCCTGAAAAACTGCATCACAGTTTCCACAAAAGTTTTTGGCAGCACAGCTGTTTGTTACATTGATAATAATAATCAGAAATGTTTCTTGAGCAGTAGATCATCATCTTACCGTGCGTTCACACCACTGCTGTCGAGAGCATCATTCATTTTCAATGTGAGCCGGCTGCAAGCAGCGGCGTGGCGTGCCTGTGATGTATCAGGTTAACTTGTAATGGTAATTATGGTAATGAGCTTTGACGTGGTTCGGCTGCAACGAATCGGATTATTCCTGAAAACACAGCCCTCTAAACTTTGCTTCCGACCACATTAGTTCCCAAGCAAAGTAGAGGAGAGGTTGATTATTGCTGTGGTTTGCGTACAGGGACATAAATAAATAAAAATGATGCATGGACCAAGGGTTCAGTGCTCGTTGGTGTTCCTGGTGTGCATTGACATTATAAGAATAATAATCTAATGATAGTATTATAGTCCCAGTTCACTTTTAAACCTTTAAATCAATTTTCCTGATTATACTTACATTAAGTAACGTTTATACCTGATTATACTTACTTAAGTAACATTCTCAATGCAGGACTGTTACTTGTATCAAAATATTTTTACATTGTGGTATCAGTGCTTTATACATTATTAGGAGAAGGATCTTAATACGTCGTCCACAACAATGTTTAATGAGGTTAACTTATGAGGTCAGTCTAAGATCAAGAGCTTGTTTGCTTTGTGTTCACTTTAAGTAGAAGATAAGTATTCGATCTATATCAGAGCATCCACTGATCTTTTTACAGCGTTGTTGGCAGCGCGGCCAGAGTGATTTTTGACGCTCTCGACGGCGGCGGTGTGAACGCGTGAGGATCATGTGACACTGAACATCACATGAAATCACATAAATAAATGACACTTTAAAATATTAAAGTACAACAATATTTTAAATTGTAATAATATGTAGAAAATAAATGCAGCCTTTGAAAGCATAAGAGACTAAACTAAAGTCATTTTTGTTCCATCCATCAACTGTAGATCACTACAGATTGCAGTCTTTGAATCTGTAGATGAATGATGTATGTGCTCCCTGTGATGTAAAGCTACACAAACAGTCAGGAACAGTATAATGGACAGTGTAGGTTTGTGTGAGCGCTTGATGCAGCTTGGCTCTCGTGTGGTGTTTTCAGGAGGTTTGTTTGCAGCCGACCTCTCTTCCTCCGTCCACTATAGTCCGTCCTGCCTCCCTCCAAGTCCCCAGTGTACTTCTGGCCAGCAATGTTATTCAGCAAGCTCTCCCATCTCCAACATCTAGCTCTGTTATAACCCAGCTCCCATCCTCTAGTAGACCAATAGTGTAAGTAACTCCTAAACGTTACTTATTCTGCTCCTCTCTTAGTTTGCCATCATTTTTTTATCCTCGTTCGGTGTTTGGTTTTCGTCACTCATTTGCTTGGAGAATTCATGATTTGATTTCAGTTGCTTGTGATCCATGTGCCTTTACTTTTACATCGTCGAGCCGTCAGACAGGTTTTGTTTGAGTCTTTTGTTTTATTTCACACACCAGTTGCAATTCTAGCTGTTGTTGTTGATGTTCTTATCACTTGAAGTCAACATGAACACAAAATAACTGACACTGTTTGATTGATTTATCACACAAAAGTTTCCAATATGTAATTAAAATGTAATAATTTCTCTGCCCTAAACCGTTTTCTATCTCTATTTTTAAAAGTTTTAATGTAATTTAAAAATACGCATTGTGAATGGGACTGACTCCTAGTGACTTCTGACTCCGTTCTGATAAGACACATTTATTTACCGTTTAAAAAATGATTTCCCATCCTGTTTCTCCTCTTTAAAACTGTCATTATGAAAGCAAAGCACTGTGCATTTGCTGTTTCATGTTGACTTTGAAGCATGTATAGCTTGTTTTTGTAGCTTATTTATGTTACATGTCTTTGAATATGAATTCTGTGCTACAGTTATGTTAATGTAACGTGTTATGAATTGTGTTTCTGTTTCCCTCATCCCTCTGTCCGTCTTCAGTCCGGTGTCCGGCACGTTTCCGGTTCTCCTGCAGCTGTCGAACGGTCAGACGATGCCGGTCGCCATCCCAGCCACCATCTCCAGCAGCGTGCACATACCCACTGCCATCCCTGTGAGTGGAGAAGCCCCTGGGCGATGAGTTTAATTCATTAAAGGGACAGCTCACCCAAAAAATGGGGACATGGGTCATGTCCTCATAAGTCACCCTCTCCTTGTAATACCTGTGTCATACCCATGTCATTATACACAGTTGTGTCCTGATATGTCACAAAAACATGCCCACACACACACACACTCACATCCAAAGTACAGTAAACACTGAGGCTTGACTAGAACAGCACTGAATGTTCAGATTCAGATGTTCTCCTTCCTTTAAAAACCCTCCTCTCCACATCAAGTGGTCACAGGAGACACATTTGTGATGCATGTTACTACACGTGTAAAAAGCAGTCTGTCCCCTAACCAGATGTAAACAAGTTCCAAACAAATATTGCTCCAGTGCGCTGAGTGTGTTTAAGTGTGTGTTGTTGGATGAAGGACACTGCGCCGCTCTCATGACATCAGCCTGTGAGGTGTGTGTTAATGTATCCAGAGACACATTATCACTCACACACACACGTGTTTGGGGCGGTTCAGACCCTGTGTGTGTGTGTGTGTGTGTGTGTGCAAAACACTGAGCAGCATATGATTATGTCCCATTGGCTTTCAGCAAAAGGAAAAAAAAAAAAGAGATGGGAAAAAAGAAACAAAAAATAAAATTTATTCCCTAATACCTACTGCAGTGTTTTCTATAGGATTTAGGTTACACTTTAGGTTACAGTTTAATTATTCATTTAGTATGTGGTTAGGGTAAAGGATAAGGGCTTGGATTTGGGTTAGTTGTATGTAATTATGCATAACTATGGAAATATTAATGATACTTTATTTTATGATACATTATTTTACATGGTTTGTTTTCTTGTTTTCATTGCTCATAGTAGCAGCTTAGCCACAGACAGTGCTGAACCCTTACTGTGTGTTTGTGGGACAGTTATTTTTCTTATTCAGTGTGTTTGAGACAATGTATTGTGTGTGTTTTCAGCTGGTCAGACCAGTCACCGTAGTGCCTAGTGTCCCTGGAATCCCTGGCCCCTCCTCTCCACAGCCTGTCCAATCAGAAGCCAAGATGGTAATTTCTTCCCCGCTCATTTACATATGCATCTACATGCATCTCATTTGCAAGCATGTTTTAGTGTAAGCATATTTTCCTTCAGCCCAGAGGGACTGAGGATGTACTGACACAACATCATTGAGCTTTGTGTAGTTCCTGTACAAGAGCACAAGAGGGCACCTGTGCTGACATCAACTTTGAAATCTAGAGATCAGCTATTTCATGCAATACTGGCCAAAAGTTTGGACAAGTTATGATTTCTCCATGTTTTTCAAAGTATTTTATTTATTTCATAAAAATGCAGTAGTAATATATATTGCTGAATATTTTTACAATTTATAAACAACTGGTTAGTGATTGAATATATATTAACATTTAATTTATTCCTGTGATGTGAAATGTAAAAAATTAGTTATATTGGGAAACATTATTAACAATTAAAATAACTTTATTTTATAGTAACTTCATTACTCCAGTCTTCAGTGTCACATGATCCTTCAGAAATCTTAAAACAATTGCATAATTTCACAAAACAATATTCAGCAGCACAACACTGATACAAATAAGAACCATTGTTATTAACTGAGAATATTGAAACATTCAAAATATTAATTATTCCAAACTTTTGACCAGTGGTTTATGTAAACGTTCATCATTTTTTTTTTTTTTTATTGCATGCCATCTGCAATTCTCAGGCTCAACCATTTAAAGAGCCAGTAAGATGAAAATTCTAAGCTTCCTATCACAGTTTATAAGTCCTGTACAACAGGTTTAAATCCATCCAAGGTTAAAAAAACATTGTCATTTTGTCAAAATATTATTTTAAAATTACCTCAATTCTCAGTGATCCCCAAACGGTTCGCACAAAGCTGTTCAAAAGATTCAGTTTCCTTAAACCCCACCTTTCGGTAGCATACTGTGTTCTGATTGGTCAACTAACATAGTCAGTTTTGATTGGTTGTTCCGCACACAACTTCACGGTAAACAATGCGTTAGCATCTTTTTGGGGTGAATTATGTCTTATTCCTCTCATCGCGAAGCAAACAGTAAAATAAAAAACTTGAACAGTCTCGCTGCTTTTTCTTCTGTGTGAGTGTATTCAAGCCGCGCACTTCAGTTTGAATCTGAATAGTGCGTTCAGTGTGGGGGTGTGGTCACATTAGATATAACGAAGGGAGACGTGAAAAACAGACATTGCGTTGTTTTCATATGGATTACTTTATCACAGAATATCTGTTAGCAGCACTTGTTACACTTCATTTTAATGACGTGTTTGTAAATGAAGATCAGCGCAGAGAAAAGCTGCAGACAGCACACATACTGATAAGACGCTCGGGAGAAAATAAACACATAACTTCATAATCATACTTTGCGTTGTGATTCGGAGATGCTTGTTATTCTAAATAAAGTTGGTAATGAACCCTCTTTTATGGCCAAACGCAGGTCAGAGTTTGTTTCTCTCAGGACGGTAGGTGGAGATTATTATGCAAAGTGCTCCTAGTGACGTACATAGAGATGGGCAAAAGGTTTGAAATCTATAACGACTCGTTTCAGTGATTCAGAGTCGACTCCTTACTTTAGAAGCCAATAACTTTATAAATCGTGTACTTTTTGGTTTAATTATTTGCACATTGTTTACACTGATGGACAGCTACATCATACACTGTAATACAGGTCATTTTGATTTCCCATCTGTGTGGCTCTTTAACCCTGTCTCTAAAGTTATTGTTAAATTTTTTTATCAAACAAATGTTTTTTCTTTAATATATGGGAACTATGAATTTATTAATTTTTCCAGACCCAAATTTGAGATAAAATTGTTAAAGTTCATGAACGCTTAGGAACCTAAGACCTAAGGTTTGACCCTCTTTTATTTTTTTTTTATTTTTTATTTTTTTTATATATAAAAAGACAGTCTTCAGGTTATTGTGGAAGTAAAATAATTTCAATATATTAAAGTATCAAAACGTTATACAAGTTTACATTTACTGTAAAGAAAATGCACTGTACCAATTTATATTTATATTTATATATATATATATATATATATATACACATTTTTATTTTATATAAATTAAATATAAAAAAAAAAAAAACAGTTATCCAAAAGTGCAATAAAATTTATTGCCTTATGTTCAATTCAATTCAAGTTTATTTGTATAGCGCTTTTTACGATACAAATAATTTCAAAGCAACTTTACAGAAAATTACATTTCTACAATATTTTGTAGTAGCTTATAGGTGGTGATCAGTTTATTTGCAAATGACAGGAATTTTCAGAAAAATTAATACAAGAAATAGTCATCCAGACGATGAACACTATTAACAGCAATTATAATGCGATTGCATAGTAAGCACCAATATTTGTTAGTGATTCAGGGTTAGCATCTTCTGGGGTCCTCTGAGGGTCAGCATCATCTCTTCTCAGGTGTTCTGGATCCAGACTGGAGCTTGTGTAAATGTAAATCCCGTGGCAAAACATAGAAACAAATAGAGACATCATTAGCATAGCTGCTGATCCAACAAAGTAAAATTAATTAGTTTAACCCAAGCTAATGAATAATAATGTGCATTTGACCAGATACAACTGCACTCACAATTTAAGAGATGCATTATTCGAATGCTTGGCGAAAGAGATGTGTTTTTAATCTAGATTTAAACAGAGAGAGTGTGTCTGAACCCGAACATTATCAGGAAGACTATTCCAGAGTTTGGGAGCCAAATGTGAGAAAGCTCTACCTCCTTTAGTGGACTTTGCTATCCTAGGAACTACCAAAAGTCCAGCGTTTTGTGACCTTAGGGAGCGTGATGGGTTGTAGCGTGGTAGAAGGCTAGTTAGGTACGCAGGAGGGGCCTTATAGGTAAGTAATGATAATTTGTATACGGAACTTAATAGGTAGCCAGTGCAGAGACTGTAAAATTGGAATAATATGATCATATTTTCTTGACCTGGTAAAGACATTTTGGACTACCTGTAGTTTTTTTTGCCTTTTTCTATCACGCATCTAAATTTCTCGGTCAATATTTTTTCTATCACAAATTAACCACCGAATACAGAAGTCTGAGACTCCGCTTTTCCAAGATTATAAAAAGGTTTGATTCTAAAAGACCGTAATACATTTTGTAACACAGTGTCCGATTTCAAAATGGTTTTTACAGAATGCATTTTGTGGTTTTAAGCTTTCAAATGATTTATGATGATTGCTAATATATGTGATAGAGAAAAAAGACAACGAAAAAGAGCGTCAAGGTGACACTTAAGTCTACCATTTACCATTCCTTTAAAAAAAGTCAAGTTTTTAAACTGTATTCAGTCATTTCCCAAATTTTAATAAAATGCCACAATATTTAACAAGACCTGATTTTACTAGCACTTTAACTGAGAAATTGGACTTTATTTATATGCATATGACCAAATAAGTACTTGCTTGCATCCAAACAACCCCTGTGACCAAACATTCATAACATGCACCACGTCAGCATACTCACGTGAAAAAAACATATGCACCTTCCAGATAACCTCCATCTACAGAAAGCACACGCACAAAACCTCAACTCATCAGAAAACATCTAATGAGCCCCCCCCCCCCCCCCCCCCCATCTCTCACTCTCTCTCCCCTGCCACACACACACGGCGCTTTACAAGGACTGATGATGCTGCAAAGACCACAATAATGATAATTAACTTGCTGAATTTAGAAGATTATGCTGTTAATTAGTTGCAAAATAAAGATAAGTAATAAAGGAGCAGATGGTTGAATAAAGCCCTGGAGATGGAGGGCTACTGCTCTGATGGGGCTCCGATGGCAGGAATGAAATATGAATCTGACTGGCCCCGCTCACATCGTTCACAGTCCCTCTGTTTCTCTCTTTCTCTCTCGCTTTCTCTTGCAGTCGTTCGCTCAGCCCTTGCGTGACTCGTTCCCTGTGAATCATTTCTTTCTAGTCGTGTAGAAATGTGGAGTTCGGGAAGGTGTTGCTCTATAAACTAATTTGCCAGATAGATCGGTCTGCCGAGGATGGCTGTTAAAGTAATGCTCTTTTCTTGTTTTATGAATGGGTCCTCCGTCCCTGTGGCCACACCTCACCTGCTGGGGGGCGTTTGTTAACTCTCGGCCACATCATGGTTTCCTACGAAGCGTTTTTTTTTAAATCGAGTCGGCAATGGAGAAATAAAACTTCTCAGCGTCTGTCATACTGAAGACTGCATTTCTGTTTTGTTTACGTTTCACATTTACTGAAATAAAATGTTCAAATGCATATTTAGTTTAACTTTATACATCTATAGGAGGGTTGGCAAGGTAGCATTTCTAAATAAACTAAATTTAGTTTAACTTGATGTACTAATGTAACTAAAACTGAAAAAAAAACATATATATCTATATAGACAAAAAAAAGAAATAAATTCATAAAAATTACAAAACACACAGTTGCTAAAACTTCAATTTAAAATTTATTAAATCGGAACATTTAAACGAAAACAGAAAATATAACTAATATAAAAACTGATTCAAAATAATAATAAAAACAATAATTCTGTCGCAAAAATGAGTGGATTAGACATTTAAATTTATTGATTTATCTACATTATTGCTGTGTGGTTTTTAAAGTGTTTTTTTAAATATGTTTTGGTAAAAAAAAATTGTACATGATTTTTATATATATGTGTATATATAAATTTATCTAAAGAAATGTTTAGTTTTATTTTCTTATTTTAATTTGATTTTATTTGACTTATTTAAAGCTTCCATGTGATCAACACTTTAAATAATTCTATAATTTTTATTAATGAATATAATTTAGTATTATTATTAAATAACATTTTCAGTAAATTATTACTCAAATCAATCAATCAATCACCTTTATTTATGTAGCGCTTTAAACAAAATACATTGCGTCAAAGCACTGAACAACATTCATTTGGAAAACAGTGTGTCAATAATGCAAAATGATAGTTAAAGGCAGTTCATCATTGAATTCATTGATGTCATCTCTGTTCAGTTTAAATCGTGTCTGTGCATTTATTTGCAATCAAGTCAACGATATCGCTGTAGATGAAGTGACCCCAACTAAGCAAGCCAGAGGCGACAGCGGCAAGGAACCGAAACTCCATCGGTGACAGAATGGAGGAAAAAACCTTGGGAGAAACCAGGCTCAGTTGGGGGCCATTAATCAATGTTAGTGCAGTGGCTTTTGAGAGTCAATTTATTTTATGAAATATCACCAAAATACTGAAAAAGGATTGAGAATGTTTTAACTGCGTCGAACCCTATTGTTGTCATCATGGGGGTTTGCTCGTACTGAGGAGAAAAGCTCTTGGCGCTGAGGTCTCTGTGCTACAGTACGCCAGGGAAAGGCAGATTTCCCTGACAAGAGAAAATCACAGGCGTCTCCAGGGAATAGAGAAATTAGCTACGACAGCTCTTACTCCTGTGGAAGAGCTCTGAGGGAAGCATCTGTTTAAAGCTGTGATGAATATGTTGTTTTAATCCTTGCCTCTGGTTTTCTGCAGAAGTTAATTATTCTAATCTTCAGCTCTCGCCTCTAGTTTAGCCTCCTGATCCCAGAAAGAGAGAGAGAGAGATAGCACTATAGACAAACATGCTGAAGAGAGCGAGGTTTTATGGTTAAACGCAATGCAAATAGGCAGATTTTTGACCGTCGGCATGAAGTCTGTTGCACATTGCAGCTTATTGTGGCCAGAACCTCCCACTTAATCAGGAAGGGCCCTCTGACTGACATGTAACATGGCCAATCACAGCTCGGAGTTCTGAATGTGACATTTAGGGCAGGTGAATGTGAAATTCAACTCAAAGCAGGCAGATAAAACTAGGTATATATTTATATATAAGTTATGAATAGATGTTGAGCTGACCTCTGACCTGTCTCTCACCTGCAGAAGCTGAAGGCGGCCCTCAGTCAGCAGCTCCCTCAGGTAAGCAGCGGCGATACAGGTGACATCCAGAGCAGCTCGGCCAGCCAGACTCCGCCCCCGGCCCCGCCTCCAGCCGAGGAGCCCCGCCCACAGTCACTCCAGCAGCCGGCTACATCCACGACAGAAACGCCTGTATGTGTTATTCAATGTCTTTTGCAGATAATCCTGAAAGTAATTAGATACCATATAACTAACACAGAACAACAGGTTAAGACTGATGTTAACTTTTATGTATTTTGTGTGATTTTAACATTTCAAATTTAATTTGAGAATCCATAATGAAGAACACTGCCGTTCAAACTTTTGGGGTTTGGAGAGTTTATGAAAGTTTTTTGTGTGCATTTAATTTAATCTAAAATACAATAAAAATCACTGATATAATTTGAAATATTATTTCAGTTTAAAATAGCTTCTTTCTATTTTATTAATTTTTAATATGTTTGCGATCAAAGCTGAATTTTCAGTAGCATTATTCCAGTCTTCAGTATCACACGATCCTTTAGAAATCAGTATAATATGCAGATTTGCTGCTCAAGAAATATATATATATTTTTTTATTATTAATGCTGAAAACAGTTGATTATTTATGCAAAAACATTTTTTTCAGAAATGTATTTGAAATATATATTTTTTGTAACAATGTATATTTTCTTGTCATTTTTGATCAGTTTATTGCATCATTGCTGATTAAAACATATATATATATATATATATATTTTTATATATATATATATATATATATATATATATATATATATATATATATATATATATATATATATATATATATATATATATATATATATATATATATTGAAAACGCTTACCTTTTAAGAGGTAGTTTAGATGTATAAATAAGCATTAATGTAAACTGTTGTTCATTGTAATGTCACTATAGCCGATGCGGGTTAGCAAATTCAACCTTATGGTAAAGTAGTAACTGCTTAAAAACATCTTTCCAACTTTCCATGGTGCATTTAAGTCTAGTTCGTTTCTGTCTTGGTCATGCTTTGGCAGGTGCATCCCTTGATTTAATTCTTCTCAAAGGTGTTGGTGTGTGATTGTGGGCCTGTGCAGGTGTCTCCGTCCCAGCACACCTCCAGCACCGGCGGGCGGCGGCGGAGGACCACCAGCGAGGACCCAGACGAGAAGAGGCGCAAGTTTCTGGAGAGAAACCGAGCGGCTGCGTCTCGCTGCAGGCAAAAGAGGAAAGTCTGGGTGCAGAATCTGGAGAAAAAAGCAGAAGACTTGAGCAGCGTGAACGGACAGCTACAGGTACACACACACACACACATCTTCGAGCGTAAGTGTGTGTGCACTGGAGATCCAGACAAAGACGGTGATGAAGTCATTAATGTAAATTAAGAAGTGTGTCTGCGTGACAGCCGCGGCGTGATTGTTGGAGTCTCCTGCATCGATATGGCCCTGTCAATAAAGACGTTTCCTCCAGATGTCATCGGCACACGAGCGTGTCGTCAGCTCTGTCTGAGCGTTTGTGAGCTGCCCTGGAACTCTCTCAGGGAAAGCCGTCTCTTTCTCAACCCACGATTTGTAGCAGGCAATTAGGATCCGCCGCTGACAAGTTCGAAACAGTTCAGCTAACCGTTGTCTCTGCTGATAACGGAGAGTGCGGCTCGGCGCCGGCACGTTCCAGACAATTTAATGAGATGTGCCACTGTTTATTTGCACGCTGTCTTTTTTATTTGTCCGTTTAAACAAAGCGCAATGGTTTGGTGACGGGGTTGGGGGAAGTGCGATTAATGTGTGGGTTATATGAAGGAATAAACTAACATGAAACAGATGGAGAAGGGTGTAGAAGAGAAATCTGGGGACTCTGGAAACGAGCGTGACAGTGTGTTTCTTCAGAGAGACGGTGTTTAATGCGAGGGCATTTATCAGCGCTGATGGGCTGGTGTAATTGTCCCTCTCTGCCCCGTTGGCCCGGCTGATCGGAGCGTAGAGCTCTAATGATGCTCAATTACGTTAACATCATCCTTAACTGGCTTTTTAACGAGGTGTCAGGGTTTGCCGACCAGCGCACTTGAGCCAAACATCCCCCCTGTGCTGTCTTTATGTCTGTGAGGACATTAAACACTTTAACGGCCTGATCTCACTGCCTCGCCGTCTCTCTGACGGTGGAGCTTCATCTGATTTCGTTTGATGTCTGATTTCTTTTTTTGATGCGAGAACCGAACCTGAAGCCGTGTGTTAGTTTAAATGATCATGTCTTTGAAATAATAACGTGACTGAATGCATTTGAATTATTAAAACCTTAGGTTAAATGGTGTGTCTTTTCTTCGTTTGTCTAGAGGTAGACACATATTTTGGCATATTACAGGTTAATTAATGGCATTTTTAAGAATTTGTCTTTTGGGGCAATTAAGAGATGTCTGTACCAGAGTGTGCTTTTTTTTTTTTTATATATATATATATTTTAGAGTAAACATCTGTTTCAAGTAAGTCTTAACTATGTACACTACTCATTATTTTTTGTGTCTTTTAAAAAGTCTCATGTTTACTAACATTTGCATTTATTTGATGAATTTTCACGCGGTAAAATCGGCAAATTGTGAATTATTAATCTATTTTATATTTTAATTTAATATGATTTATTCCTGCGATCAGAGCTGAATTCTCAGCATCATTCCTCCAGTCTTCAGTGTCACGTGATCCCCAGAAATGAGAAATCATACTAATATGATGATTTACTGCTCAAGAAACTTTGTTATTATTATTACAAATGGTAAAAACTGTTGTGCTGCTTATTATTTTTGTGGAAACCATGAAGGTTTTTTTTTTATACATTTAAATTTCATAAAAACGTTTGATAAATTGAATGCATTCTTCCTGGAAAAAACTCAATTTTAATTGAAAAGCGCTGTATATTTTGATATTCAGTCGATCAGGTTTGTTATCATCACCCTGTCACGGTTTATTTTGTCATAATTACTTTTCAACTGCATTTTCCTGCTTCTTTATAATATACTTCTCGCCTGATAAATAATAAATAAATCTACATAAAATACTGATTTGAAATTATTTATTAGATGAGAAGAAAAATGTACAGGCATGAAGCTAGCACAGCCACGTAGGAAATCATTTACCAAATTTAAGCTACATTTTTGACTAGGAAATGAGCACAGTTAATCAGTCATGTTTCAGGAAGCAAGGCTGCATTACAGTATTTATTACCGTGAATATGAATCTATCAGCCACTGGCCACACTGCTCTGGAGATACGGACATGGCCAGCAGTCCACCCGTCTTGTTTTAGGATATTAAACAGCCCCTGAGCCTTGTGAGTTATTCAGTAACTAATAGTAATAGCCTGTGGTCAAGCGATTGGAGTCGTGTCTGCACACTTTGATGTGATGTGCAATACAGAAAGAAGAGAAGGAGGGAGGGATGTGTTTCAGCAGCGGTGTTTAAATCTGTTTGTGCTCTGCACACTGTACCAGCTCTGCCGAGATCAAACTACGTTTCTGAGGAAGAGAGAAAGCTTTAAATCTGTGCACTGTGCCCTTCTCTCGCACCCGTTCGGCTCTCTGTTAAAGTCACCTTCGCTGTTAAACAGCCTGTCTTTAGCGCGTGCAGAACAGCACGGCCTCATGGGAGTCCTCCCGGCAGACGAGAGTAAATCTCAGCAGAATGGGCGACAGTGTTTCGCTCTCTCTCCTGGGACTCTGCCGTTAAGCAGCTGTAATTGTGTCCCAAAAAAAGCTTAAGTGAAGAAGAGCTAGTGATCTTTTTTGTTCTGTTGATTCCTCCTGACTGATCTCGACGGGTAACGTGCTGCTTCTTTCTCTCGGTCCAGAATGAGGTGACTCTTCTGCGTAGCGAGGTGTCCCAGCTGAAGCAGCTCTTACTGGCTCACAGAGACTGTCCCGTGACGCTCCTGCAGAAGAAATCAGGGAACCACCGTGAGTGACCTCAGCACATTCACACTTCGTCATCACACTCCAGTGCTCTCCGTTCAGCACTTATGAAGCACAGTCATGGGTCTTTAGAGATATTTATTATACAGTTAACTCTTAACTCAGCAAAGCCTTAACATATTTAATAATTTGTACTTTTTTACATTTAGACTAAACGTTTTTGCGTGTCGTTTGATGCATGAGACTTTTATGGCTCTTATAGAATGACGCAGTAAGAATATGGAGCTCATACTAAAGGAGAAAAAGCACATTATTTTTATTAACTGAGCAAATTGGTGCAGATGTTGTTGTTTATACAACTAAAAAATAAGATGGCATACGGATAGCTTGTGATATAAATAACTGAGATCTTTATAATAGTACAGCATACTTGCAAAAGATGCCTTTACGTTTTAGTTGTCACTGTGTATCTCACAATAATACAGAATATTTTAGTAATGCTTTTTCTTTTAGGATCAAAGATTTGTATGATGCATGGATAATCAAGTAAACCTAAGTTAACTGTTCATCTTGAAATATTATTAACTATAAAAATGGTTCATATGATTACTTTCCAAAAATCAATAAAGAGACAAATTGGTACATTAAAATTTTTTACAATTATAGTGTAAGACCTTTTAGTAAAGTAGTGTAAACTATCAGTGGGACAACAGAAGGCATGTGAAAGATGCAACAGGATTTTCAGCAAATGATTGCCGTCTTTTTTTTCTTTACCAAGTTGTTCTTTATAAGAAAAGAAAAATATACATACCACCATTGCCTGATTTTGCCGAGTAAAACTGGGATTAGAACAGGGCCAGAAAAGACAGATTTGGGAGATGTTGCACAAACTGCCCACAATGCTATAATCATAAGTACATGACTTTTAATAAATCATTTGTTCAGAAACATTCATAATATGTAGTTACTGGTTTCACTGAACTGACTCAATAATAAGCAGATACTGAATTAGCGTATCACTAATGAACATTAGAAGAGACACCGAGACTGGACATGGATGGCCAGGGGAAGGGTCAAATACAAAATGTGTCTCCTAAAACAGGGTTGAGAACGACTGTCTTATGTGCTTTCAAGTCATATTTCATTCTCAATGCCTTAATATCATTTGGCAATGGGTTTAAAAAAAATGATCAGGGTTCAAAACCAGATCTAATCTCACTGAATGCTTTGAAAATGAACACACATCTCTGGACTCACAGCTGTGCTTAATGGGTCGCAAAGTTAATGGTTTCTTTTTCCAAACGAGTTTTGTTTGTTTCTGACGATAGCAGATGAGTGTTATTCCTAATGAGTGACCAGTTTGGTTTTTGATCAGATGTGAAGTGGACTATGAGCTGGTCCAGAGTGTGAAATAACACACATTCATCTCGTCCCATGATTACCGCAGAACGCCGAGGACTCGTATATTTGAACAACAGCAATGTTCGCTAACAAAATGATCCCCTCTGTATGTGGCCCTGTCCTCTTTAAGATGAGTGATAAAGAGGCATTCAGAAACTGAGGGTCTGTCTGCCATATGCAGCCACAGCGGAGAAGCGTTTGTGGGAGAGATTGCATTACACTTCCATGACACTAAAACTTAACGACCGCCCATGCCTCTCTTCTCTTTTTGTGCATAACTTGGATATCACACCGTGTCTGATACATTACTGGCTTTGCGTGTGCATGTGTCTGGCTCACTTTGTGACTTGTATTGACAATGATTGCTTCCAAAACGAGTGTATTATAGCGGAGAGCCTGACAGAAGCGCTGTTGGGCGACTGGGATGCGCCGCTGCAGACGCGCCGTTCATTATGCGCCGGCATTGTTAAGCAACTTGATTGACAGGTCTCATGCATATTATGAGCGGGATGCTCGCCGGGTGAGATTGGGTTGTCAGGGAGCTGGTTCATTTGGTGGGTCTTGTTGAGGTAGAGGAGGGTACGGAGATGATCGAAACCATTCCTCAATCCTGTTTATGCTGCCAATGTCACCCAGCACCGTGAGGGGTCATTTATTAGTCACCTGTGCAAATGAGACTCGCCGGAGAGCGTCGCTCCGTCTTTGCCGGATTTGTAAACAACGGTAGTTTGTGCCACATTCATCGCAGGACGGAGAAGCCGCAGATGGTCATCACCTGTCAAAGAGCGGTCTTAATGCGGTGAAAAAGTGCAGACGTCAGTGCGGGTTTCGTTCGGTCACGTCTTGTTTGCTTCGTTACAGTCTGTTAGGCCTGAAATATATGAAAATCACATTGTACCTGGTTGGGACAGGTGTAAAATATGGGCGACATAGGCTTGCTTGGCAAAGCATTTTAGTTTGTGATTGCATACTTAAGTAAAGTATGTTTCTGGCCTGAATCTCTCTCGCCCTGGTAGCAGGTGGGTGGAAATTACCCAGGCTGCCCTGCAAACAGAGCAGGCCGTGCCTCCGTTTGGCATTGCACAAGCCCCATCTGCTCAACACGGAGATGATCCGAGAGCGCTCTCCAGAGCATGGGATGTGCCCTGTATGATAATATATCACTCCCTTTCCTGCTTATTACCATTAGGAGTAATTACAGATGCCTGAAGATACGAGAAAACCCAGTTCTGTTTTCTGAGCTCCACCTTACATGCACGGAGCAGGAGAGGTTTGCAAGTCACCCGATCGGAGCCCGGTCAATTCAAAAGCGCGCACACAATCAAATACCCCCGCATTAATTACCAAGTGCCATTTGAGCCGTGCTTGCTTCATTAGCTTTATTAATTATCATGGTAGTCTGCATTTCTGTGCGAGTCAGAGCCAGAGCGAGCCTTTTTCATTCGCTTCCTCATCAGGAGCCAATTAATTCAATGCAACTGTAGAACAGCTGGTGGCATTTGGACCGCGCATCTCCTGTGTGTGTATCATTAAAATCAGGTGCAGTAATTATCTGTCGCTGCAGTAGTTGGCAGGAAAGAGAGGGGATCGTGGGGAGGGGTGCGAGAGTCTGGCCGCACGCTTCAGCCGCTAATATACCCCGATGATGTTGGTTAAAAATGACATTGTAACTTTAATTAAAGGTTACAAAGCAAGCACAGGGATTAATAAAAGACAACGCACTGGACCATGCCAGCAACTCATCCACTGCGAGATAACTTTAGATGTTGGCGGGGTCAGAATCGAGCTTTCTGGCTCACACCGTCGCTCGAGGGGGGTCAGATTTGGCTGTTTAGTGCCTGACGGTAGATGTGTGCACTACAGCTCAAGAGTCATCAGTCACATGGTGATTACAGGTCAGGTGATGCGTCACACCTGTGCCAGCTGAGCCTCTGTTATTGACATTGATATGTGACCCGGCTCACAGAATCAGTCAGGATGTGCACGGTCTAATTTTGAGCTACAGTCAAAAAAAATAATAATAATATATACACAGAATTACAGGATTTAAGTAGGCTTTTCACACAAACATCATCTTTTCAAGTCAAGTCACCTTTGTTTATAAAGCCCTCTTTACAATACAGATTGTGTCAAAGCAGATTTTCATTATCAAATAGGAAAATAGTGGGTAATATTGTTAATTGTGTCAGCTATTTTCATTTTAGTCTTAGTCCTTAGTTGTTAGTTTTTATCATATTTAGTCCACCTTACCTTATTTAGTTTTAGTCGACTAAAAGTCTCAACATTTTAGTCTAGTTTTAGTCAATGAAAACGTGACATTTTAGCAATAAGATTATTACTATTAATCAACCGTACAGCAGTATTAATTTTGGCAGCCATTTTTTATTTAGTTTTACTCAAATGTACAACTGATGACGAAGAATTGACAGAGCAGTCATCTTAAGTGAATGTTTGGGGTATATTAACAGTATATTAGGTCCGTGTAGTAGAGCAGGACATCTGTCTCAGGCACCGTCCACACGGAGACGCAGTTCTGTGAATACGCACAAATTTTTTATCGGATAGGCATTTCGTTCACACGCATCCGGCGTTTTCGTAAGGTGAAACCGCTATTTTTTGAAACCGGGTCCCAGAGTGGATAAATTTGAAAACGCCGTCTTTGTGTTTTCGTCTGGACGGCTAATCCGTATATTCTCAGAAACGATGACGTCATCAGCCCACGTCTCCCCCTAGTCAGACACCTCTACGTCACGTAACAGCAACAAAAACATGAACAAACACTGAACGATTGTCTTTTTATTAACTAACATTAACACAGATTAATAAATGTATTGTTCCATGTTCGTTTGTGTACCACGCGCAATGTTTATGAGCGTAGTCCAAGTCTTCTTCTCTGTTTTTAGTGTATCTCTGTGGCAGAATTACAGCGCCACATACTGGTCTGGCATGTATACTAAATCATTTTGCGGTTTCGTGTTGACGCGGATATTTCTTGAGACGAGGAAAAAAAAGATTGGATTGGGATAAGCTCCGTCTCCGTGTGGACGGGGCCTCATTCATGTTATTCTAACAATAAGCCTTAAAGAAAAGATCCCTGCTCTTGATTGAACTGCTTTTATTAATCAATTTATTTGTAAAGAACACACGCTGAAATGATTTTTAAATTTGGTTATTTGTTTTTCTTACCTGAATGGTTTTGTTTAGATGTAAAATTTAAAAAAGTAATGCACTAGGCCTATTTCTTTCTTTCTTGTATTTGTTCTACTGTTTTTTAACAAATAAAATAAAACATGTCTATATTGAATTTTAATATAGTAGTTAATTTTAATAAATGAAGTGGAGAAAAACGAAGCAGTGTTGCTCTTTGATTTTGCTTGGGAACCTTCAGAAAACTAGATTTTTCTCAGAATTGAGTTTGCTGTCTCTATCGACTTTGAAAATCGAGGATGAGAATAAAAGTAACTTTTTTATTTTTTTTATTTAGCCAGACCAGATCACACATAGCTTTAGTTCTAACAATTTGAACTTTGAACCCATTTGTTGCTAAACTAGGGTTTACCATAGGCTTACAGCGGTAATTAGTGTTATTATCAGTGTTACACAGTTTAAATATAAAAATTGGATGAATACCTCTAATTATTGCACTTTTTGTAAATTGGTATGTCTTTTTCAATATTTCAAAATTTTAATAATTTTGATTTGTATTTTGGTATGGTGTTATGTTTTTTTTTGTTTTTTCTCAACATTAACTGGAGCACCGCTTCAAATTTTGCCATAAATAAATAAATAAATAAACGCATCATTAAGGAAAATAAGAGGGAAAACCATTTAACTGCAAGAGGAAGGGGAAGTTATTTTGAGTAAAGATTAAGAGGAGACACTTGAATAAATACAAATAAATTATTCTTTGATTAATAATTTTATAATAAATACTGCAATGTTCCATTAAAAGAAAATAATTAGTAATTTGTTGAACTGTCAAGTTCATGTTAAATTAAGGTGCAATACTGCCACCTACTTTATTGGAGCATCAACCAGAGATGCAATGGATTATTTACAATATTATTGTATGTGTAGTATCAACAGAATAGATTTAATTTTTTTTTAAATCAGGGTTATTGTCAACAGTACCAGTGTTATTACAACACTCCTGAGCTTTAGTAGCACAGCCAGTGATTACAGACAGGTCACATGATGTATCTTTATATGGGTGTCAAAATCCCCAAATACTTGTCCCAAGTGCTATCCTGTGCATATCTAGGTACAGTCAGCTGTACAACAGTGTTGAGCGCATTACAAATATCCGAACATTAGTGTTCCACTTCAAACCTTTTTTGTTTTCACATGTTTAGCCCAACACTACATATGAGACGGTAATTAAAGAGAGTGCCCTGATGTGTGTCGTCTGTGTGTTTCAGAGCTGGAGAAGGAGGACAGCGGCGGGGAGATGTCTGTTCCCAGCAGCCCACAGAACGAGGCCATCCAGCACAGCTCCATCAGCACATCCAACGGCCTCCGCTCGCTCGCCTCGGGCCCCGCCGCAGACCACAGCACAGAGGAGGAAGACGACTCCTCGCACGCACAGTCTTCAGGAAGCTGATCCGGCCTCTGATTGGTCGCGTTGATCGCCGGCAGCCATGATGAAACGAGGAGGAAGAGAGACGAGAGATCCCTCTGTTCTCGATCAAGAGTTGTGAGGTTGTGTAGAAACTCTAGTGATTGTGTCATGGTTTCTCCATTTGTGGTGTGTTTGTAGAGGATCGGGACGGAGCGCTTCACGAGTGTCCGGATCCGTAGCGAGAGGACCGAGACTTACCGAAGCACCATCAGAGGCTCGAAGATGGAACAACTGGCCACTTTATAATTTATTAGCCTTTTATATTTTGCACACGAAGGGAGGGAAATGTGTTGTTGTTGTTTTGAAGCAGTTCCAGCTTTAAGACAAATCTAGATGTGTGTGAATGTTTCAGACGGATCCTGGCATGGTAAAGGAAGACTTCTGACATGAATGATTGTTCATGTTGTGATATGTGCCATTTATTTGGTAGCAGGTTATTGAAATTACAATAACACACTTCCACAGTTCAGTTAGAATGAGGTTTAGGTGAAATCGACTTGCCTGAGAGCTTTTCATGGACTAATTTTGATAAGAACCGTAATGCTTTTTTATAAGTGTGTTTTTCTGCTTAACTTGCTTTGTATCTGTGGTGTCTGACTCTTAGAAACATTGAGAAAAGGTCATGAGTTAATTTCTTTCTGATTACAGTGTAATTAAGGAAGCATTGTATATGACATTATGATGAAATCATTGTATGTGATCTCTTCTTGGACAATCACTTGAACAAACCTTTACATAAGGCTTTCTCTGTTTTCAGCAGTCCTGTCTCTAGCATTAAACTGAAACGGATGACCGATATAAAACACTAGTAAGTTCTACTATTAAGTTACGTCACTTAGTGACAATTACTAAGTAAGAAAATAGATGAAGTCTTTCGTTATCATCCTCTTCTCTCTATTGGCTCACTACTGTGTAGTTCTGCAAGACTTTGCTGCATTTCGTTCTGCTCTCAAGTCAACTTGATTTTGGTTTCAAAGGTAGATTTGTCTTGCCGGTCGTTCTGTGCTTTACATGCATGACTGAATTCTCTTGAGAGAGTTTGAGCGGTGTTTCAACCATGTCTCTGTTGCAGTTGAACATCTTGTTACTCTTAGATTTCCATGCAGGAAAGGGCAGCTTTACGATTGGGGTTTTGTTCTTATTTACTAGGTCCACTTTGGAGAAAAAAGGATGTGATAATTATTGTGTTGACGGTCAACTTATTAAAGTTATGTATAAATGATAATAAATGAATAAAATGTTGTAATAACTCTTTTAAAGCATCGGTCATTCTGTATACTTTGTTATTGGCTGAAACTTGGCTGTGTTTTTTTTTTTATATATATCTTCTATTTTAATTATATTTTGCTTTGTAAATTCTGCCATCTAGTGGAGAATCATCCTGAAAAATTAAACCGCTTTGCCAAAACATTTGGATGAACTGTCGAAGCTGTTGATTTGCTGGTAAGTTTTTGTGGGCAAACTGCTCGTTTATTTTAGGATACACGTTTGAAAGGAAAAGGAATATCATCCCTGTGATTATGACAACTATTAAACTGTAAGACCCCTGATCTTCTCATACTTCAAAATACAGTAAATAAAGAAATAAAAAAGTCGTATTAAATGCACAAACATAATGTTGCCCTATTTAATACTTATTAATCAATATACTTTAACAGTAATGCTGGCAAGATTCTTAAATGGGCATAACGCCAACAATAATCATTAAAGGGGGGGGGGGGGTGAAATGCTATTTCATGCATACTGAGTTTTTTACACTGTTAAAGAGTTGGATTCCCATGCTAAACATGGACAAAGTTTCAAAAATTAAGATGTACCTTTGAAGAAAAAAAACTTTGTTCCAAAAATACTCCTTCCGGTTTGTCACAAGTTTCGGAAAGTTTTTTTCGAGTATGGCTCTGTGTGACGTTAGATGGAGCGGAATTTCCTTTTGTAGAGGTGTTTGAAGACCCTGCCTATTATGTTGAGGAACTACGAAAAGTACCCATTCCAGATTCCCTATCAGAACAGTTTGACAGGCCGACAAAGGAGGATCTCACTGCTAGACACGAGTCTAGGTTCAATCCAGCGGTGGCCGGTAGCCAACATAGTTCCCCCCAGCCTCAGGAAACTCTTGCCGAACAACACACGATGGAGTGACCACGCGCACATGTCTGCCAAAATATCCCAGCACCAGCTGACAAAACTACGACAGGCAAGATACCTGAAACGTCTGGCAGAGTGGTGGGATTGTTACATAGTCAGTAATGCAGCATTTTGTATTATGTTCAACAAATACTTCTTGTACATTTGTATGCCATATTTGCCATATTTGCCATATTATTGATATTTAAATTTATTTTATTACAATGCACACCTTGCTAGATAAATAAACACAATTTACAAAGTTTATTGTTTTTATATCTGTATTATTGCATAATGATAAAATCTGAGATCTTTTTTCATAATTACTCACTCCTCCTCTCTTCTCCTTCTAAGTGGGCCATAGTCAGCTCTGTAAATGTTATTTATGTTCTGAAGTGTATAGACATTTAGGCAGTTTGCATAAAGTCCTGGATGTTCTGTCATACACTGTATAAAGGTTGGCACCTGAGTCAACCGTCTCCTTACCTTAAAAAAAAGCTATGTAGTTTACATTGTCATTAATTGCAATTTTAATTATATGATGAGATATCATAGGGACTATGCATGCATGTAATTACATCCTGTTACAGCACTACACTGGTTGGATAATACCTAAAATGTTATATAATGATCCCAACGAAGGTGAAGGATTAATGTGTAAAATATTTTAAGAAGACATTGCTAAAGTGCACTTAGTAAGCTAATTGTATGATATCATATTAAGTCTTATAAAAAAACAACTTTACACATTATAATGCATTGCAAGACATAACCGGTTCTGTTTCTTGGCAGCAAACGTTTTCCGGCTCAGTTAGCATCAAACTGCACTTCCCGCAAGTATTTTCCAAAACCACTAAGCAAATATATACAGTTTCAATACATACCACATAGAGACGTCCTGCTGTAGTCGTTGCTGATGCTGCTCTCGTTCAGTTTCAGCCTCTGGATCTGATTCTGGATCATAAATAAACGGCTGAATCTGACTGTTAGTCATGGTTTCTTTTGGATGTTTTTTTTTTTCCCTCACGGTAATGTCACAGCTTCCAGCTCTCAAGGTGATTCTTTAGCTCCGCCCACATGTCACGCCTCCAGCCGCTCCTGTTTTTCAGACAAAATCGGTACAGACTATCTTTCTCTAATAAATATAACAAAACTGAAACTAACTAAAGACTTTTTGGAGATATGAAGGATGCAGTACTACTCTATTGGTACTCAATATTAACAGGAGATTGAGTGAAAATGAGCATTTCACCACCCCTTTAAAAAATTTACTTAGCATGGTTCGCTATTGTTAGCTATTTAGTCAGCATTAGCTCAATAGTCTGAAATTGGCTTGGTAACCCGATCTTGAGATATTGCTAAGATAAGTTAGCAACCAACTAACAGACATTTAACAGATTAAGTCCTATATGAGTGCTTGTTATGACTTAATGACTAATAACACACTTCATGTCAGTTTCGTTATATTGAGCTTTTTTTAATTCAAGTGAAGTAGTATTAGATTCATTTGGCAGTGCCTTAAAGGGACAGTAAGTAACTTTTTAGGTATTTTATTATCTAAAATCAATATTTTTATTCATAAATATGCCCTCAATGGTGTACAAATACCTATGCCAATGTTTAAACTAATCCTTGTAAATGAAGAATTTATTATCTTTATATACATGGGACGGGTAGGTCGACGGAGGCTTCCATGTAGTTCCGCCATCTTGCAAAACTATAATAGCAAAGAGGGACAAAAAGTACTAAGCCAACACGTTTCCACAGCGCATTTTCGGTCAGAGCAGTGAGAGGCGCCTGAAACTGCACCGGCAAGTTTAAAAGTCTGGATTGCATTCTTATTATGGACCACACAGGAGAAGAAAACATAGTCGCCAAAACAGTAAAAAATAGAACGTAAAAGGAAACGTGACCGTAGATTACAGAAAACAAGAGTTAATGTCGGGGAAGCTTTTTCTAGGTGGAAAGAGCTAATGCTTGATAAAGATTTCAAAAGAGACGCTGAAGTGGCCAGTTTTCTACTCGACAGGTAAGTCAGTGTTACAATCTATATTATAATATTTTTTTTTAATATCTAACAATGCATATCATTCAGAAAATATAACGAATAAAGAAGACATAACTACTAATTACAATATTTCATGTTTTCCACAGTCAGTAATTCATACTGTAACATTCCTTTGTTAGTTGTCATGTTGCAGTTTGTTTGAAATAACACGCCTGTTCACCTGAAGGAAAGCTTTTTGGTACATATCGCCTACCATAGATGCAATGCGCATTTGAAAAAGCGAGGCGCTGGAGAGCAAAATTAGTTTGAATGCAAAATACAATTTCACCACTAGATGGGAGTAATTCCTACTTACTGTCCCTTTAATTATTTGTTCAGAAGTTTTCCTTTACGTAATATTTGCTATATGTTACCAGAGGTTTTTATGAAACAATTCAAAACTGTAGAAGGCTGATTATAGTGTTAAAAGATTGTTTAATATAGAATTGGTGTGGTTTGTGTTATACAAGTGCTGGTCATATAATTAGAATATCATCAAAAAGTTTATTTCACTAATTCCATTCAAAATGTGAAACTTGTACATTATATCCATTCATTAAACACAGACTGATATATTTAAAATGTTTATTTCTTTTAATTTTGATGATTATAACTGACAATCAAATCCCAAATTCAGTATCTCAGGGAATTAGAATATTGTGAAAAGGTTCAATATTGAAGACACCTGGTGCCACACTCTAATCAGCTGATTAACTCAAAACACATGCAAAGGCCTTTAAATGGTCTCTCAGTCTAGTTCTGTAGGCTACACAATCATGGGGAAGACTGCTGACTTGACAGTTGATGACCATTGACTCATTGCACAAGGAGAGCAAGACACAAAAGGTCATTGCAAAAGAGGCTGGCTGTTCACAGAGCTCTGTGTCCAAGCACATTGATAGAGAGACAAAGGGAAGGAAAAAGATGTGGTAGAAAAAGTGTACAAGCGATAGGGATAACCGCACCCTCGAGAGGATTGTGAAATAATACCCATTCAAAAATGTGGGGGAGATTCACAAAAAGTGGACTGCAGCTGGAGTCAGTGCTTCAAGAACCACTACACACAGACGTATGTAAGACATGGGTTTCAGCTTCGCATTCCTTGTGTCAAGCCACTCTTGAACAACAGACAGCTTCAGAAGCGTCTCGCTTCAAAAAGGACTGGACTGCTGCTAAATGGTCCAAAGTTATGTTCTCTGATGAAAGTAAATTTAGCATTTTCTTTGGAAATCAGAGACCCAGAGTCTGGAAGAAGAGAGGAGAGGCACACAATCCATGTTGCTTGAGGTCCAATGTAAAGTTTCCACAGTCAGTGATGGTTTGCGGTGCCATGTCATCTGCTTGTGTTGGTCCACTGTGTTTTCTGAGGTCAAAGGTCAACACAGCCATATACCAGGAAGTTTTAGAGCACTTCATGCTTCCTGCTGCTGACCAACTTTATGACCAACAGGACTTGGCACCTGCACACAGTGCCAAAGCTACCAGTACCTGGTTTAAGGACCAAGGTTTTCCTGTTCTTAACTGGCCATCAAACTCGCCTGACCTTAACCCCATAGAAAATCTATGGGGTATTGTGAAGAGGAAGAGGTGATATGTCAGACCCAAGCATGCAGAAGAGCTGAAGGCCACTATCAGAGTAACCTGAAGAAGAACCAAAAATAAAAAAAAATTCATGCAAAGCATGACACACCTTGCACATCTTTTTAGTCTTGTCATATTCAAAGTAGATTTATTCAAGGGCAGGAAATGAGAGCTGCACAATAAATGCAGTGTCAGGGGCTCATGTCTCCTGAGCAGAACCGCTGGGTGGCTATTGTGTGCGCTTCCTGTTAGCGTGTGTACTCACTTAAACTTCTGTCAGTTCAGGGCGACCCCACCATCTGGGGAACATATATCTGGGGGAGTTTGTTTTACTTTAAACCATGCAAGTTACACGCTTTTGCAGGGCTTCAAAGGGTGCTTTGGGATCCCGTGGCCAACTGAGCAATATAATAATATTGTTTGAGGAATGCATACTGAGACATGCATTTTTTAAGACAGTTCTGTCTCTTACACATAAGTGCAAAATATGAATGCACGGAATAAATCTTTGCATGCTGCTTTGCAATGTTTGCAGCACTGTAAAATCTAGCCTACCTTTAAAAGTACATATGCAAAAAAATGTTAAAGTACAATCTTAGTAACCTACCCAGCACTGTGTGTGTGTGTGTGTGTGTGTGTGTGTTTGTGTTTGTGTGAAATGAGCATTATTCTGTCCAAATATGTCAAAATAAGTAGGAACAGAATTAAAAATCAGATAACGTTACTACAATGCATCACCGACAATCAACTTTCCAAACCTTCCAACACCTTTCCAACACCGACAAACAAGCTGTTTGTGAACGTATATTGTGTAGCTTCTCTCTATACAAAAATGACGACACACTTCTTATTCATTTATCAATGGTTATGCTTACTCTGTATGTTTATTCAAGCAGAGTTAGCACACCTAAAGCTGTAGAGGTGTCTCTGCGCATCATGACGTCACAGAGGGCGTCTCCACGGTAACGCGCCACGAGGAGGCTGCCTTCCATCCCTGAGGAGCGCGCGCGTGCGTGTGTGGATCAGGTCACGTGGTCTCAAAAGATGGCGACTTCGGTGCGGGGATGTGAGGAGTGAGATCAGTGAATCAGTGAATCAGAGCTCAGAGCAGCCACCGGTCCCGGGTCACCTCGCCTCACCTCGCGTCCCAGCGCACGAGGCTCTTCTCCTGCAGGATATACGGCTGTTTGTCACAGGATCACACTCGCTGCTCATGGAGTAGCTGTGGATGTCAGGAGATAAGGAGTGTGTTGTTCAAAGCTTTGTGCGCCTGGATCACTGACTGCGATGGCCCTCCTTGTGTTTGGTGAGTCCATCTCAATACACCGCTTTTATTACGACTTTAGATGACAACAGATCGCAAAACATAGAGAGATGCAACGATCAGTCAAAGTGAACAGTGTTTCTATGTTAACGCGTGTGCACAGCCGCTTCACAAAGAGCTGATGTGTTCAGAATAACTTCAGCATGACTTCATCCTGCGGTTTGTTTGTGTGCTCTGACGTTATGACGGACGAGCAGCTTCTTCTTCTCTTGTTTGTGTTTGCTTTGGTGAAGAGCTCGTTATAATACTGCAGTGCACACCGTCCTTCATCGCAACAGGTACATCATTATTAAAGACGAAAATGATCATTTGTTGCTGCAAGAACGTTAATACACTCCCGAAGTTAGTTCAAAATGATCAGAAACGTGATGAGACGCATTTAAATGAACACTTTTACTTATACAATTTAAGCTTAAACCTTACTTCTGGTCTTTAGGGCCAATTCTTTTCAATTAAGATGTATACATCATCTGAAAACTGCATTTTCCACTAATGTGTGGTTTGTTTGAGATGCAACTATTTGAAAATCTGGAATCTGAGGTTGCAAAAAAAAAAAAAAATCTAAATATTAAGAAAATCATCTTTAAAGTTGTACAAATGAAATTCTAAGCAATGCATATTATTAATCAAATCAAATAAGTTTTTATATATTTATGGTAGGAAATGTACAAAATATATTCATGGAACATGATGTCCACTTATTTTCTTAATGATTTTTGGCAAGAAAGAAAAATCGATCATTTTAAACCCATACACCATGTATTTTTGGCTATTGCTACAAATTTACCCCTGAGCATGTGACGGTCTGAGCCGGACAGCATACGCCTCAAACACTTGTTGAAGTCATGGAGAAGAAATGTGTGTTCTCTTCTCTCTGGATGAGGAAGCAGCGCTGCTCTATTAATACAGTGCTGAATCATACGCAGATAACCAGGAGTAAGTGATGGTGTTAAACACTTCTCCATCACTGCCAGACTCACACTGCTCTTCTCAGATGCCTCGAATGAATTCAGATGCTTCACGCTTGGATGTACCTTCTGTGGGGAACACAATAGAAGGGGTGTTGTTTTTTCTATTTTGGATGTTTCTGTGAAAGGAAGAGGAAGCAGTCCGAGGCCCTTTCCTCCGAGAGAGTGAGAGTGAGTTAGGAGCGCAGTATTCTCTCTCTCTCTCTCTCTCTCTCTCCTGTGCTCTATTGTTCATCAAGAGCTTCCAGCATTCATCTATAATGAGCTCTCTGAAGAACCAGTAACATCTTGCTCTCCGTTTAACACTCTGCTTTCAACAAATTCATGCAGAATCACCCCTGTGCAAAATAATATATTTTCATATATTGCATATTTAGTTTTTATTTTTGGTTAAATTTGGTTATTAATATAATGCACAGCATATCATATAGTCCTTCCTTTTTTAGTATAGTTATTTTAACAGATGTTTCTGTGTTTCATGTTTGGCATTACAAAAAAATGAATCTCGCTAGTGGTCATATAGCATAATAATATAAGGAATTACTCTCTAAATAAGCAACGTCACTACATTTTCACTACAGTTTCCAAAATTCATAAAATAAAAATGAACAAAAGGATATATATATATATATATATATATATATATATATATATATATATATAAATAAATAAATATATATAAATAAATAAATATATATAAATAAATAAATATTTGGACAGGATATATAAACTTAAATCATGTTTCTGAATGAGTTTGCAGAAAGAAAATGTTGTTTCTTCAGATTGTGCATTATGTTATTGTTCAGAAGTGTGGAGTAGCTATATATATATATATATAATTTTTTTTGAAGGCATCTCTTTTGCTCACAAAGGCTGCATTTACTTGATTTATTTAAACAAAATAGAGTTAAACTATAATGTACAATATAATTTATTTGTGTTGGCGAAGCTGATTTTTGTCATCATTTCCCATCATCCTCCAGAAATCATTCACGCTGATTTAATGATGAAAATTCAGCAGAAATGAAATGTATCTTAAAATATATAAAAACAGAAAACCCTTATTTTAAACTGTAATATTATTACTATTTTTGCTGTATTTTTTCATAATAAAATGTTTGATAAATGTTTCATTTAGATCATCTGTGACTTGCATTGTAAATCAAAAGCAATAGAATAGCAATAATCAGGATAGTAATCCAAAAAAGTTTAACTATAAAGAAAAAAGAGAGAGCTCTTTAACGAAAAGGCTTCCAGCCGATGGCGGTCTCACACAGATGTGTGAGGTTCATGCTGATGTTTACTCAGGCTTTACATGACCTTCAAATAATGAAGAAATGCAGTCAAGGTCAAGCTGCTCAAATGTTAATGTTATTGTCTAGGCACTGTCAGGAAACAGGGTATTCATAAGATACACAACGAGTCGTTTTCATGCATTTGTATTTGTATTTCTTCTTATTTCTCTTAGATAACGATGAGTACAGACCGCCTGTGTGGAAATCCTACTGTAAGTGTACTTCTCATTACAGCAACATATAAAAGCATTTATTGTAACAACTAGTGTGCAGAAACATTTCACATGTGCACATCCTTCCAGAGAAGTAAATGATTGGGTCAGGGCAGTTTTTTTCACTTAGCCACATATTAACAGAAAAAAGAAGCCATATATAATATAGAAATATGGATTTAGATTGCATCTATGTAATTGTAAAATAGTTGCATACCATAGTTGTGTATGTGAGCTGGAATATGTTGTCGTCCTGAGATGTTGGTGGTGTTTTGTTGTAATAGTGTACCAGCTCCAGCAGGAGGCGCCACATCCACGCAGAGTCACCTGTGTGTCTGAGGTGAGTGAGTGAGTGAGACTGCCTTTACCATCACATGTAGCTTCAGTAGGCTCTTCACAACAATAAACAGCTTTTAACAAATGCATGCATTACATATTTTAGCTTTAGAGATGTCTCTAAAAAGACAAACCATGACTTGAGAATCTGAATTCTGTTTTCTGAGCCTCCAAGCGACCCCTGAAGCAATAAACTACAAAATGCATGACTATGAACAGTAACCTGCAGGCTCAGTACTGTCACGATTGGCTCCTCTAATCAGAACGCCTGGCTTGACCGTGTCCTGTGCTATTTTGTTCAGTAATAACCCTCAGTTTGTATAGTTTGTTGATTGATTGATTTATTTTTATGCATGGTAAATGTTTTAATTTGGGCCGGGATGTAATGTAGGTCGCCCGTCTTCACTGAATTACAAATGCATCTCTTAATTGCATGATGGTCTAGACTTGCAGTAACCTCCAGAGGCGAGATGCAGAATCCGCTCCATTAGTCCGGCTGATATTAGTGGCAGTAATTAAGGAGCCAGAGAAGAGAGATGGTGCTTTTGAATTATTCATCTGTATCATGATAATCTTGTGTTTGTGGAGGATACTGCCTGCGGCCCAGCGCAAACATTTTGACTCATGCGCTTCCCCTTTCACCATCTGCAGGTGTTTTATCTCGATAGATAAACATTTCTTGTGAAATCTGATGCTCTTTTATTAGCTGCTGTCTGGTAGATTATTTGACAATGATATCAGCGAGTTATAATATGTTGGTGATCATATCAGTAGTGATGATATTAGTCAGAATTAAAAATATCATTCGCCCAAAGATGAAAATGATCTGTTAGTTTAGTCACCTTCAGACCATCTACGATGACTTTTTATATTTAGTTGATCAGTAAAGAAGATTTTAGCTGAAACCATTGTCCTTGGTGATTCATAAAATGCAAGACAACACGTTTCTGACAAAAAAAAAAAAAGCATATCACGAAACAAAAAAAAAAGATTGATAATATATTGTTGAGGTCTTAAGAAGAGAAATGATTACTTTGTGCAAGAAACATTACTGTATTTACAGCATTACCTGTAATCCAAGGAAACAGCATGGACTGCTAAATGTCATCTTTACTGTTAGGCTTGTACTGGAAGCAGACAATAATCCACTCAGTGCTGTGCTTTTACATGCAGCTCACAAAAACATGACCAAAACATGGCTCTAAATCTGTCAGTGTGGCCGTGCTCCATATATTTTGATGATAAAGAACATGTTTCTGCCAGTAAGCGTCCGCTGGCGTGACTCTCTAAAGATGCAGATGTCGGCGTCTGTGGAGGGAGCTTTAATAAGATGTTGATCTGCTGACGGTGGGACGGGGGTCTCCTGCTGTTAGCACGATTCAGCAGGTATTTGAGCCCCAGACGTGGCCCCCTCGCCTCGCCCCGCCCCAGACGACTGACGGCGTATTAATTAACGGTGGATTAACATTAAACAGATGCACGCTGCTCTTCATCTTTATCTCTAGGGCTTCTTAAGGATTGGTTCTGGAGTGTTTCTTGCTCTGGGCTGCTGGACACTTATCTGCTCCTGTAAAGCGCATCGCCCCGCCGCAGGGTGGAGGGTTATTGTGGCAAGAGGTTTAACCCTCTCTAATCCCCTTCAAAAGGCCCCGCTGTTTTTTTTTTATTTAAGCATTCAGAGCATGCAAATCAGTGACCAGAGTCCTCAAACACACACACACACACACACACAATCTGCACACAACTCACTGGACACTTCACTCAAGCATCTGGGTGTACGTTTTATCAAGAGTCTTGATGACAAATAGTGCTTTTGCGTTAGGACTAGTGATGTCAATCTTCGTCGTTTAAATAAACGATCGATTAATTGATTAATCGTTAAAAACGCATCTATTGCAGCAGTCACTGGTATGACCGGATGTGCATACCACTAAAAAAAAATGCTTTCTCACCTGAATTAAAGGGGGTTTAGTTTGAATAAAATGCTATTAGCAGGATTATAAAATAAATAAATATAATTATGATCATTTAATCAAATGAAGAAATAATTTTTAGCCGTTTGTCTAGATTTGGGGGTTATTCCTCACGTCTCATTCTGCATAAATCTGAATGTTTCCATATTCGCAGTGTATTTGAATGTTAAACTATTATTTATAATGTAAACTAGGCTTGTACTTGTACATGCATTCACATATAGACGGAAAAGATCATCCTCTTCACATGAGCAAAAACGTCTTTGGCATAACAGCAGGTTGAATCGGTATACTGATGTCTATTTAAACTGACCTTTTATATGTTTGGTTGGATGTATTTGTTTTTGCTAATGAACAGACTGCGATGTAAGTTGATCGCTTCCCTAGACATCATGTTTGTATCCGAATTATAAACGATCACCCACAGTATAGGGATCAGAATTTATTTTTTCTTAATGCAGAAAGTATGCAAATAGTAACTATATTAAAACTGAAAGTAAAGACAAGACATTTCTATTTCAAATAAATGCTGTTCTTTTGAACATTCTATTCATTAAAGAATCCTGAAAAAAAAATCCTGTATCAGTTTTCACAAAAATATGAAGCAGCAGTTTTATTATCAGTTTTATTTACTGATATTAATAAATAATAATTTATAAGCAAATCACCATATAAGAATGATTTCTGAAAGATCATATGACACTGAAGATTCTGCTAAAAATTCAGCTTTGATCACAGGAATAAATCATTTTAAAATAAATAAATAATTTTTTTTTACATGTTTACATTTTTTTTTTTTTTTTGCAGTATTAGTGTATATACTGTATACTAATAATAATAATAAAAATAATAATTACAGACTTCAAACTTTTAAATGGTTTGTGTGATGTGACATCACGTTTCTTTAATCCTCCAATGATTATATATATATATAAACTGCAGTAGCTTTACTGTTACTCTAAATGTTCTTTTTTTTTTTAAGAATATTAATATTAAGAATATTTATATTAAACAGAAATCATGTTTTTCCTGATTTCGAAAATAGAGGCAAACAAATGTAAGAATTAGGTTTATAAATGAAGTGAGAAATTGGGTGAAAATGTGTGAAACAATTGGCTCATTTTTCCAGTGTCACCTGCTCATTGCTGATATTAGCGTTTAAGGATGCTGATAGAGAAACCCAGACAGAAATCAGACGCTCTCATCCTTCATACAGCAGATAGTGCACACTCAGCACACACACACACACACACACTGTGACTGTTAGACTCGTGCTCTCAGTGATTGATTAGCTCTATAGTGTTGCTGATTCCCATCATTGGCTGGTTTTATTAGCTGTCGGTCATTTCACCTGCAGCCCGCACACATGTGCGCTTCACACACACATTAACACACAACCTTGCTTTACAAAACACGTTCAGTCGTTCTTCTCATCAGGAAACAGTGTTATTCCATCCCACATCCCATCTACCCACAAACACTCGTTCACTCACTGACTGACACGTCTGATTGGCTGCTGTTCAGTTTCATTACGTTTTAAAGCTGCTTCGGTTCGATGTATATTCTTCATCTGCCTTATGTTTCTTGTTTTTGTAGCTGTGATCATCTGGATTTCCCATCGTGTAGGACTTAAGATCTTTGTAATGTCATTGTTCAAAGTCTCCAGATATATGTGAGAGTGAAGCACACAGCACTGTTGCTCTGCCCTGCGTCTGTGAGAGATGAATGAGAGCGAAGCGGAGGCTGTGTGGGGGGAGGATGCTTTGTGATTTCTCTGTAAGCTCAAGGTTAATCGTTCAGGAGGGGGTTGCGGTGTTGGGCTTGTTATGGAGATTTATTTGAGTGGTGGCTTTACGTTGCTGATTGTCGGATCAAGGGTTAAATGTCACCAACGAACAATTATGGAAAATGTATTCATGTGATGGTGGTGTTAGTTATTTTGTCTTTACACTGTTATTTGTAATGTCAATATTTTGCCTATGTGCAGTCGTTTCGGTGCTGTAGAGATGCATTTTTTGTTTGTTTGTTTATTTAAAAGCTTATAATGAAAAATAAAATCCCACCAAAAAAAAAAAAATCTACAAATTTCATTGTAAAAATGTATCATCTGATATAAAGCCAATATACATATACCAAATTACAAAAATCAGTTTTCACCTGTATAGCGTACTGAAACCCATAAAGAGTTGAATGGTTAAGAGAGGCACTGTAAAATTACATGAAATGTCCCGTTTTAACGATCACAGGTAAAGCAGCGTGTCCTGATTAAATTTCACAGTAATTTACTAAAAAAATGCAAATGGTGTATGCGATTGAAAAAAGGGTTAGGACAAAACAAGGCTATTAATAATTAGGGATGCACGATCATCATTTTTCATGGCCGATTCCGATACCAATCCGATTTTTTTTTAAATATTTAAGCAACAAACAAGAAAAAAAGGAAAGTGTGCATAAACAAGATGTTTATTTGGTATTTAATAGGCAAACAACCATAACCATCTGAAATGAACGGCAGTAACTGCACCGTAATTAGCCTACATTCAATACAAACATAGATGGTACAGACATCAGCATTTAGCTTTGGTTTTTGTATTGGGTTTTAAATCTAAAACAAGGTCTTTACCAGTGAGACTAAATAAAAGTATGCTATATAAATATTATTAAAATGTTAAAATCAAATAATGTTGGTGCCAATAAAACAAAAACCTGCCGATCGTGTATTTTAAGCAAAAACCGGTGCATCCCTATTAATAATCTAATATATAGCACAGTTAAATAGTCAGAAACGTATGAGAGATGGGACTCCTATCTATTATGTTTCCACCTCATTACTCATCATATAAATATATTTACTTGTTTTTAATGAATGCAGTTTAAAACAATACAGCTGTGTAAAAATGTACCACATTTAGTCCTATACGTATTCACTTCTCCACTAAATAATGTTATTTCTCTAAATGTTTAGATTTTATAAAGATCGGATCTAAAAAATAAATTGTATTGTTGCATCCCTAGATTTAACCTAAATTAATCTTGCGTTTTGAACATCTTCATTAGTAACCCACAGGCCATCTGAGCAGAATTCAGAGTCTATTGCTATTATGATATACATGCTGTTATACATCCCCATAAATACCAATATAGTTCTATATATAATTCATATTTTGAGTTTCATTATTTGATTTGGCCCACGCTTTATTCGATTATACAATTAAACTGTCAAAATGCATAAATTTACATAGAATATTGGATTAGCCTTTAACATTCATGCCACCTTTTCCATAGACATAAATTATTAAAAATGCTATCCATTGTATTTAACACATTCTGCCAAAGCAGCCTGGATGAGTTGACCCCCCCCACCCCACCCCACCATAATGTGTGATGGTGACTGCCTGACTGTGTTTATCTTTTATGCTGTAACTTCATCTCTGTTTAGTATATGTTCTCCAGTAATACTGTAAGTGTGTGAGTATTTTATTGCATGATGTTTTTAATCTCTGTGGTGTGTTTGCAGGTGGAGAACCGGCCGAAGCACTACGGACGAGAGTGAGTCTCATTACCAGTTCAGATGTGCAGTGACATGAATCTCCAGTGTTTCAGGATCTTACTAATATTCTCTCTCCCATTGGTTTCCTGTGAAGGTATCACGGGATGATCTCCAGAGAGGAAGCCGACCAGCTGCTCAGTGTGTCTGAGGGAAGTTATCTGATCCGAGAGAGCCAGAGACAGCCGGGCACGTACACGCTAGCGCTACGGTACATCAGCCTTTGACCTTTGACCTGTCCTGACTCCTCCTCCTCTTTTTCAGGAAGTTCTAACTTCGGTGTGCTTTATCTTTTGTAACTGCTTCAACTAACAGAAAGATAGTAGCAACGTGCTAAAACGTTTAAGCAAACATGGTCAGCATGTTAACGATTTGTTAAAACATGGTTGTGATTACAAAATTTGTCTAATTTTCAAAAAAGGTTTTTATTTAATGAAATATTAATCTGTGAAAAATGTTGGTCAGTATTGATAATTAAACAATATTTTGCTGAATGTGTTTTTGTGCTGGGACCTGGATGGATAAATAATGATGACAAGAAAACCACCAGTAGATGGCAGCAAGCCCCTGTTTTAATAAATTCTTTATTGAATAATTCAAATCAAAAGGTTTGTTCTAAACGGCTGAGTCTGTCTGAAGGAACCATTGAATCATTTCTACCTCGATTTGATCAAAAACGATTCATTCAAGAAACAAAACCGTTTTACTATGCACTGTTGTGTAAAATTAATACCACATTTGTGCTTACGCACATGAGCTGATATTCAGAAAAAAGTACATTACTTGTGCTTTGAATATAAAAACATAACTCATACATGGATGCTATAAGGCATCTTTAATTCATAATTAATTCATGAATTATAAGGGCATTCTAATAGGCTTCATCGCGCAAGAAAAAAATGTAGTGGTCTCTCAAGACGTGTTTTTGTTTGGTTTTTGCAAAGTCCTGTCATTTTCTAAATCCTCACATTCACACATTCAGCACTATAACATGATGTCAAGGGAATGTCTTTACATTTTCATCAATGAAAAATCATACTTTTTCTTTTGTCTTCTTTTTAAAGAACTTCAAAAGTTGCGCTTGAATAGTGCTGTGCTTGTAAACACTACAGTGCTCTGGGGTTACGTTATAACGCCTGTTTCACACATACTTTGTCTGCACTGCATATTAACGGATTCCAGCTGCACGAGGTTGCGGTGCGTCGTCTGCAGCAGTGCAGTGATTGTTAACATACTGAGTCTATTTTTGATGTGCTTTAGGGGCTGAATTAAAGTGAAAGCTCATTGTTTGCGGGAAAAATGAACATGGATTGACATGGAAACGCAGTCACATGGGTTTTTGGCTAGGTTTAAAACAAGAAAAAGAGCATTTTTAGATAAACAAGGAAAACAATATATATGTTCACTTTTATGGAAGCAGAAAAACAACATTCATTAAGACCTATGGGATTGCTTGTGATAAAGATTTAAATGCAAAATGCACGAGACTGTTTCTGTCTGTGGCGTTTTAATTTTACATATTTTAACAAGAAAAGTAGGCTAATTATTGTGTTTAAATGTTTTTCCGCTTTCTTGAGCAGCTTATACAAACCTAGAAGTAAAATCCATGAATTGTGCGTTGTTTATATTTATTGAGTTTAAACTAATGTCTATGACTATGAAAGATTTAAACTAATGTCTATGACTATGAAAGATTTTTACTGTTCTGTGATAAGACACACAATGCTGAAAAAAATATATATATATATTTATATATATATATATATATATTTTTTTTTTTTACATGATTTGAAATCAAAACAATGAACAAATGTTGTGTTTGTGGACTAAACTGACGCGCATCAGTAGTGGACTGCAAACACGTCCTGTGTGAAAGCACAATGAGTCTGTTCTGTGGACTGCATATGCACTGCAGGCGGAGTATGTGTGAAACAGGCGTTACAGCCTGGTCTGTTGTTTGAGGTTTTTTGGTTTCCAAAAATGCAATGTCGACCAAACATCCATTTTTTGCTGTCAGGCTAAAATTATAATAAAAAAATGAAAATAAAAAAAAGGCAGCAACACGAGCAATTTGCTCCAGCACCTTAGCCGCAAGCACGTCTTGGAATATCAACCAGCAGAAAATGCATTGTACACCTGATTATGCATGAAAAAAAAAAAAATGTCATAAACCGGAAACCCGGCATAATTTAAACATTTTTGGTCAAACCGCCCAGCACTACGCTTGAACCATTTTGCATGAAAAATTAAGAAAACTTGTTTCTACTTGGGCGCAGCTTGTAGTACTGTGAGTACAGTACTGAGTTCTGATTGGCCAATCGTCGTTATTTAGTTTTTGAATTATCATAGGTAGACTAGAGAATTTCATTTGCATTAAAGTTTTACGTAATACAAATCATTATTAATCTCAAGGGGATGGTAAGGGGGATGGTAGTTTAACTGAAGGGATGCTTTTTTTTCATTTTTTCAACAGGCCATCCCCCTCAGTTTGAGCCCTGGTTTTATTCCTTTTTGATGCTTTTTGTAGGCATTAAACTGACAAAATTTTAAAAGACATCAAAGATATCTCCGTTTGCATTGAACTTTCAGCTTCGTATCTTTGCAGACATTGTTTATGCTCAACAGCAACATTGCACACTAACTAAAGTAAAAATAAAAAAAAGTGAATTCACAGTTATAAAGTCACATATATCATATACGCTTTCACACACAACCCGTGAAGATCCCTTAACGACACGTGACATCAGGGCATGACGTGTAATGTACGCGTCGAAAACATTAGACACGTTATACTTTCACTGAAGCAAGCAGACGATCTTGGCGCCAGCGCGGAAAGTGAGGAACAAACTGATCTCTGCTTTAATACAGTTTTTTTTCGTCGCGAACGTTGATCTTCCTTCAAAACAGTTGGTAAAAGAGTTGCGCGATAACACGTGTCATCACTTCGACACGGCATTAGATCTGCTTTTTGTTCACACAGCGATCGTCCCGGGTTGAACCCGGCAATGTTACTAGGTCCCCGACCTGGGTTCAATGCGGGAATCAATCCCGGGAAATGGTTGCTTTCACACAGAAGGCGACCCGGCAATGTTCCGGCAATATGCCGGGTCCGACGTGCAGTGTGAAAGGGGCTTTATCGATATCTTGCAGACGTATGTGTGCTATCTGGGATGTTTAATTGTACTGGCAATGTTAAAACATGCTAGCAACATGCTAAATCGTATGAAAACTATGTTAAAACATGTAGCATACTGCTTGCATTTTGTAGCACAATTTTAACATGTACTAACAACATGTTAGGAACATTAGCTTTAACATTATCTTTTCATGCTAACGGTGCTACTGATGCTTTCTGCTCCACTCTTACATCTTGTTAAGACACTGTTTGCCCCTTATCTTCCAGGCCAGCCCGTAACACCCCTTCTGCCCCTTGGTTGTCTGATGTTCTACGTGAACACCGTTCTAAGCTTAGAGCTGCTGAAAGGGTGTGGTGCAAATCGAAAAATACTATTGACCTTAATATGTATCAGTCACTCCTATCTTCCTTCTCTGCTAATGTCTCCACTGCTAAAATGACATACTACCATAAGAAAATTAACAATTCCTCTAACTCTCGCATGCTTTTTAAAACATTTGACATGGTTAGATCCTCCTGTGAACCTTAGTGGCAAATGGCATCTCAGGAATTACACTCCAGTGGTTTGAGTCTTAACTTTCAGATAGGTCCTTCAAAGTATCTTGGAGAGGTGAGGTGTCCAAGTCACAACATCTAACTACTGGGGTGCCTCAAGGCTCAGTTCTTGGACCACTTCTCTTCTCTGTCTACATGGCATCATTAGGTTCTGTCATTCAGAAACATGGCTTTTCATACCACTGCTATGCTGATGACACTCAACTCTACCTCTCATTCCATCCTGATGATCCGACGGTAGCTATTCGCATCTCAGCTTGTCTAACAGACATTTCTTGCTGGATGAAGGACCATCACATTCAACTCAACCTTGCCAAGACAGAACTGCTTGTGATTCCAGCAAACCCATCGTTTCATCACAATTTCACCATCAAGTTAGGCACATCAACCATAACTCCTTCAAAAACAGCTAGAAGCCTTGGAGTTATGATTGATGATCAGCTGACTTTCTCAGACCACATTGCTAAAACTGTCCGATCCTGCAGATTTGCTTTATTTAACATCACGAAGAACAAGCCCTTTCTTTCGGAACATGCTGCACAACTCCTTGTTCAAGCTCTTGTTCTGTCCAGGTTGGACTATTGCAATGCTCTCTTGGCAGGTCTTCCAGCCAATTCTATCAAACCTTTACAATTAATCCAGAACGCGGCAGCAAGATTCATTTTTAATGAGCCCAAAAGAATACACGTCACACCTCTGTTTATCAATTTGCACTGACTTCCAATAGCTGCTTGCATAAAATTCAAGGCATTGATGTTTGTCTACAAAACCACCACTGGCTCTGCACCCATTTACCTAAATTCATTACTTCAGACTTATGTGCCTCTAGAAGCTTGCGTTCTGCAAGTGAACGTCGCTTGATTGTGCCATGCCAAAGAAGCACAAAGTCACTTTTATGGACTTTTAAATTAAATGTTCCCTCCTGGTGGAATGACCTGCCCAATTCAATCCAAGTCCTTTGCCATCTTCAAGAATCGGCCAAAAACCCATCTCTTCCATCTTTATTTGACCCTCTAACTTTAACACTCACTATTCAAATTCTATTCTTAAAAAAAAATCTAACTACCTTTCTAATCTTTTTGTATTTCATTTATTATACAATTATTAAAAAAGACCTCTTACACTAAATTGCTCTATTGTTTTACTATTCATTATATTATTTAAAAGCCCCTTGCTACGTGTACTGCGAACTGAGACTTGTTATAGCACTTATATATCATTGCTCTTTTGTTGTTTTTGATTGCTTCCATTGTCCTCATTTGTAAATCGGTTTGGATAAAAAGGTCTGCTAAATTAATAAATTTAATGTAAATGTAATGTAAATGTAATTTTAGAAACATTATAACAATATGTTCAAACTTTCAAGAATCATTCTATCAAGATAATTAATAGTGCTGGCAATGTGTTTTTTATATATGTATGTATGTATGTGCGTGTGTGTGATATGTTCTTGCATTATTTTTAAAAAAAAACGGCAAAATGAAAAAAAAAAAAAATCTTAGAAACATTATTTGACCTTCAAACTTGAAGGTTTTAAACTTTCAGATGTGAAGCCAACATCAAAGTTGGTCTTCAAACTACTCTTCTAGTTAATTTTGCACTTGTAAATGCCTCTCTCTATGAAGATGTTCTGTGCAGCAGTTGAGATTATAAGGGGTTTTGCTGGTTACTAATGTTGTCAGATTCATTTCTGAGGAACACCCAGAAACCATCTGTTTAAAACCAACCTCGCAGCTCACTCCTTCTCCACCTCAGCATTCGTGTCTGTAACTTTTGCCCTCTAACCTCTCACGATCAACACCTGGTGTTAGCTTCCCCTCCGTCTGTGACCCAGATCTTCACCCTTTCTCCAGTCTCTCTGCCGTCTCTTGACCTGGTCTCGAGCCCTGTGTGTTTGGCTGATGTGTGATCAGTCCTGACCTGTATCAGCACAGTGGATGTGTCTGAAGGACACATGGGGTTGAGAATTGTGCTGTGTGTTTCGCACAAATCCATCCAGCTTTATTTTGCGTATAAAATAAAGTCTGTCCTTGTATGAGATTAATGTTTCCTAATCGGATTAGCATGATGTGTGTTTACTTAGGCTGGTTTTTGCTATTCAGGGTCAATACTAGGGTTTTAATTTTGTGTAATACAATTTTGTGTAATATTGTGCTGTAAAAGCTATGTTAGAGGACTTGTGTTGAGGTGTGTGTGTGTCCGAGACCCA
This sequence comes from Carassius auratus, assembly GCF_003368295.1. Classification (NCBI taxonomy): domain Eukaryota; kingdom Metazoa; phylum Chordata; class Actinopteri; order Cypriniformes; family Cyprinidae; genus Carassius; species Carassius auratus. Next base: position 33,624,156 of record NC_039251.1, read on the forward strand.
AAAAGTCTTGAGATAATCCTTTTTAATCTGCTAGTTTGAGCAGCCGGTTGGCCACACACTGCTATACTCTGCACGTGCTGACTTTCCAGTCCAACTTCTGTGTGTGTGTGTGTGTGTGTGTGTTTCAGACGCTCTCTTGTACTCATCCTCAGGCATGTGATTCCTCAGAGAAAGCATCTGTTGTGTCCTGTGCGCAAAAGCTTTAACATCAAACAGCTCTATTGCCATCAGGCTTTAATGACATTAGCCTTTGTGCATGTGTTTGGGTTTCTGCGTGTGGTGTGTCTTTCTGAAGTCATGTGTGTGTGTGTGTGTGTGTGTGTGTGTGTCTGTGTCTGTGTGCATGTTGATGCTTCTGATATGAACTCCTTGTTGTGTGTATCTTTAAGTGTTTGCAGATCCGTCTGCATCTGACTTTGGGTGTGTTCGGCTCGTGTGTGTGTGTTTGAGAGAAAGAGACAGTCTCTGTGGGATCATAATCAAACTCCAAGAGGAAGCACATGCATTATAAGACCTCAGCTGTCCTATGATTTCCAGTGGCTCATAACAGCATTACCGTCTCTGATCAGGTTATAATAGATTTTTCTTAGAGATTCAGGGATCATACCGCTGTTTTCTAATACCGTTTGATATAAATATTAAAATATAAAGGGAAAATACAAATATTTATTTTTTAAAACTGTTACCATGTCACTATATGTACATTAATTATTTGTTTCATGTATGCTGAAACTGCTTTATAAATGCCTCCACTCTGTTTATATTCACGTTAATGAATTATATTATGAATCTCTGACTATAAATGTGCATAATTTCAATTCAAACAGTGAGGGAGAATGTGAGTAGTTTGGATAAATTACTGTTGGCAATTAAGATGGTGGCGATGTCAGATATTAATATATGACCGCCCACATCTACACATCAACAGCTATTCTGTATCAGCAGCTTGGTCCTCCACAATGAGGTCTGTAGCGCTTCACTCTGAAATGGCAAACTTACTAATTGTTTTAATTAAATGCAGGCCTTTATGATATGACTATCAAAATTTGCCAGTCTTATTTGGATATCTAAATTTTGAAAATGAAGAAATGCAGAATGCATTGTTGTAATACTATTACAATAAATGCAATATTATAATACTATATTGGGTCAAAAATTGTGACCCCCCCCCCAGATGTACAATGTTTTACTTTTTATTTTATTTTTATTATTCCTTGAATGATCACCATTAAAGAAAAGTAGGTTTGCATGGGACATACTAATCAGGCAAACCTCATTGTGTTTGGTTCACAAAGACGATTGACTGTAAACTAAATTAATATTCAAATATTGGCCAATGATAACACAGATCGTGTACAAACAGATGTTTCTAAGTCAGCCTGTTGAGGTGGAAGAGCAATATAAGATTAAATATCAATGGTGCAGAAGCCTAGATAAACTTAAAATAGGTCAAAAGGATAAAAAAAACAGTGATAACCACGTAGAATAGATGTTTAAATCTGTGTAAACTGGGCTATAAACTCTGTGTGTGTGGAGGAAGAGTATCAGGTCTTCATATTGATCAACATATGAGCTTGTTACTCTCCCGGATCATTATTACTACCAACCAAAGTACAAGAAGTTGATACATCCAGGGATGTTCAGTGTGTGTGTGTGTGTGTGTCTCAGTTCTCTGTGGATCGTCTCACAGCTGTGTGTTACTGTACTCGAGTCCAACACACACTCCCTTTCTCTCTCTCAGCTTTGGCAATCAGACCCGAAACTTCCGTCTGTTTTACGATGGGAAGCATTTTGTGGGAGAGAAGCGCTTCGAGTCCATCCACGACCTGGTAACGGACGGCCTGATCACGCTGTACATCGAGACCAAAGCCGCCGAATACATCTCTAAGATGACCATCAACCCCATCTACGAGCACGTGGGCTACACCACCCTGAACCGTGAGCCGGCGCTGAAGAAAGCCCTGCCCGTCTGCAGAGACCTGCCTGATGGGAAGGACGCCGCTGGAGAAGACACCGGCCTGGAGGAGAGGGTGAGATGCTGCAATGCAGTTACCCAGCATGCCTCTGTGTGTTTGTCTTGTCATGAGATTTTTCTTGAGTTTTGCCCTCTGCTTCAGCCTTATGTGTGTCAGGGGTGAGGACTACTGCCTCCCAGTTTAATCCTTAGTTTACATGTGTTTGATGTTTTCAGTAGAGATGCACCGATCTGATACTCAATATCGGTATCGGCACCGATATTTTTATTTTTTAGTCTATGGCCTAAAAACTTGGTGTGTTCTTCATTGGCACCCTTATGTTAAATGACAGCATAATGTGTTGTGGTCTACTGATATATCGCCAAGGCCAATATTTGGCATTTTTCAAATATTGCCATTGGCCGATAAGTTTTTCTGCTTGGCCAGTGTGTTCGAGGTGGGACTTTTATTTTGACACTGAGAAAAGCAGCACTTGAGCGCACACGGTCACTCTCTCTCTCTTGTTTACTGTTGTTATTAACAGTTCTGTCAAATATGAATAGAAATATGTCTAATAATCAGATAAAACGGTTAAAAAGAGAAATTTGTGTATACAATAAGTATTATAATGATTGCTTTTATATATCATTAATGAATAACTAATGAATATTTAATTTCACAAACCTTGCAAACTTACTAGAATCCATCTGTGAAATCTTGTGAAGTGTGCATTTTTATCCAGCATGATCAAGTGTGAATTGAATGCTTTAAACTTTAAACGTGATTTCAAATTATACTGTCCTTAGTGAATTTGCCCACTGTCATATTCGTGTCATTTTCACTGTGTACTTTATTTAAAATGACTGGCTTTATTTGAAAAATCTGATTCCCAGTGCACACAAACTTCCCAGAATACTGAGTGCCCCGTTGGTTACAGTGATAACATCCTTTTTAATTATATTTTTATAAATATTTTTTAATCTATTGTTAAATTATTTTATTTAAAATTTCTTAAATATTAATAAAAAATATATATAATTATATACATACACACACACACACAGATATCAGCTTTATATCAGCTATCACCCCCTGCTTTCCTATATATCGGCTGTCAAAAAAACTAATATCGGTCGAACACTAATAATGTCCAGCTATAGTGACACTACCCAAAGCTACACATTTGAAACAATAGTCGACTTGCATTGTACTTTTACAATATAATAAAATAAAATAGCTTATTTTGTGTTTTCCATACAGGATTGACTTGACATGAGAGTGAATAAGTGATGACAGAATTTGTGTTTTTGGGTGAACTGTCCCTTTAAGCAGGTGTGTGGGTGATATGTCCTTCTGTACAGCTGTGATTGGTCTTGAGTTGATGAAGAGCAGCTGACAGATGCACAGACTGATTTATCTCCGCTTTAATTCATGCATGTAATCAGACAATTAAGGCTGATTACTCACAGCGGCTCATCGCTGGTCCTCACTGAGGATCAGGCTATGCACAGATAATGTCGTTTTCAAGGGCATACATATTATGATGACAGTGTTTGTGTATTAATCTGATATCTGATGTTCAGTTGGTGTCAGGTCAGTGTTGAACAGATATGCTTTGTTTCACAAATGTCCCAGCAGGTATGATTAACACACTGTCTTTGGTCATTTGAGCACAGATAATGAAACAAAAATCAAAACCCACTGCCAGCCTCTCTGTGTCCAGTGCTGGCTTTTGACCCTTGATCTTTTAATATCAGTCCTTGGATGAGAAGGACAAAAACTGCTTATTCACACACTTTTCAATCCAAAGTTCAAACGCCAATCCGTTCATCTGTTTGGATCCTTACTTAATCTTATTTTTAGACATTCATATTTTAGCCGTATCATTGTGAGTTAAAACAAAGTTATCAAAGTATTTCCATATCAGCTGATGTTTGTATACAGTGAGTGCTGCATGTGTAAGATGGCCTGTGTTCTCATGTTTAAGAGAGACACTGTTTCTTGGTTGCTGTAGGACATTTAGAGCATTAAATAAACCCTTGTGTAAAATCTGGTTATGCACTTTCTTAATAAGCAATGTTTTTGTTCATTTCTGCCCTTACAAGTCTGGTCTGGTGTCCTTTTTAGAGCGTTAGGCTCTAAAAAATTGTTCAGTTTAAACACTGAACAATGTACAGTGTTTAAACAGCCTTAGCCTTTTTTTTTTAATCTCATGCTTTCCCTGACCCTTAAGACCAAAGTAAGCCCAAAATAGGGTTACACTTTAGTGTCCTTGTTTAGTTGTAGTTATGTACAGTATTGTTCAAAATAATAGCAGTACAATGTGACTAACCAGAATAATCAAGGTTTTTCGTATATTTTTTTATTGCTACGTGGCAAACAAGTTACCAGTAGGTTCAGTAGATTCTCAGAAAACAAACAAGACCCAGCATTCATGATATGCACGCTCTTAAGGCTGTGCAATTGGGCAATTAGTTGAATTAGTTGAAAGGGGTGTGTTCAAAAAAATAGCAGTGTGGCATTCAATCACTGAGGTCATCAATTTTGTGAAGAAACAGGTGTGAATCAGGTGGCCCCTATTTAAGGATGAAGCCAACACTTGTTGAACATGCATTTGAAAGCTGAGGAAAATGGGTCGTTCAAGACATTGTTCAGAAGAACAGCGTACTTTGATTAAAAAGTTGATTAGAGAGGGGAAAACCTATAAAGAGGTGCAAAAAATGATAGGCTGTTCAGCTAAAATGATCTCCAATGCCTTAAAATGGAGAGCAAAACCATAGAGACGTGGAAGAAAACGGAAGACAACCATCAAAATAGATAGAAGAATAACCAGAATGGCAAAGGCTCAGCCAATGATCACCTCCAGGATGATCAAAGACAGTCTGGAGTTACCTGTAAGTACTGTGACAGTTAGAAGACGTCTGTGTGAAGCTAATCTATTTTCAAGAATCCCCCGCAAAGTCCCTCTGTTAAAAAAAAGGCATGTGCAGAAGAGGTTACAATTTGCCAAAGAACACATCAACTGGCCTAAAGAGAAATGGAGGAACATTTTGTGGACTGATGAGAGTAAAATTGTTCTTTTTGGGTCCAAGGGCCACAGGCAGTTTGTGAGACGACCCCCAAACTCTGAATTCAAGCCACAGTACACAGTGAAGACAGTGAAGCATGGAGGTGCAAGCATCATGATATGGGCATGTTTCTCCTACTATGGTGTTGGGCCTATTTATCGCATACCAGGGATCATGGATCAGTTTGCATATGTTAAAATACTTGAAGAGGTCATGTTGCCCTATGCTGAAGAGGACATGCCCATGAAATGGTTGTTTCAACAAGACAATGACCCAAAACACACTAGTAAACGGCAAAGTCTTGGTTCCAAACCAACAAAATTAATGTTATGGAGTGGCCAGCCCAATCTCCAGACCTTAATCCAATTGAGAACTTGTGGGGTGATATCAAAAATGCTGTTTCTGAAGCAAAACCAAGAAATGTGAATGAATTGTGGAATGTTGTTAAAGAATCATGGAGTGGAATAACAGCTGAGAGGTGCCACAAGTTGGTTGACTCCATGCCACACAGATGTCAAGCAGTTTTAAAAAACTGTGGTCATACAACTAAATATTAGTTTAGTGATTCACAGGATTGCTAAATCCCAGAAAAAAAAAAATGTTTGTACAAAATAGTTTTGAGTTTGTACAGTCAAAGGTAGACACTGCTATTTTTTTGAACACACCCCTTTCAACTAATTGCCCAATTGCACAGCCTTAAGAGCGTGCATATCATGAATGCTGGGTCTTGTTTGTTTTCTGACAATCTACTGAACCTACTGGTAACTTGTTTGCCACGTAGCAATAAAAAATATACTAAAAACCTTGATTATTCTGGTTAGTCACATTGTACTGCTATTATTTTGAACAATACTGTATGTTGTATTATTATTTAAGAAAATGTAGTTCATGTAAGATTAGGATTAGGGTTTGTTTAGTGTTAATTGCATGTAATTAATTATGCAAATGTACTGTTGTTACAGTTGTTGTACAGTACAGGGTCACTAAAATAAAGTTTTTACCCAAAGTTTTAACATCAATGCTATGTGCACCAGAGATTTTCACAAGTATTTTAAGTTGGAGTCTAAGTAAAGTTTGAAGTCTTTGTCACGAGTCAGAGTCTCAAGTCATTTAATTGCTTGCAAAAAAAAATCACATTCAGAATCCATTGAAAATGAAGCACATACTGAATGAACGCACACTTGATAAAACAATGTAACTTTCAACGTAATACATTTTCCAGTGCATGTTTCAAAGAGGTTTGCATACTTGAGCTGAGGAAAGAGGGTTGTACTAGAAATGCAAATAGTAACATTTTGTGTGTGTACGTACAGTAAACAGGAGTGTGTGTGTGTGTGTAGATACATATATATTAGGTGAAGAGTGTGAAGCGATGATCATTGTAGCCAATCCCAGTCATATCTGTTGAGTGCCTGAACACACTGGCCAATCAGCAGTGTTTAAGAATCGGCTCAACATCGCTCAAATCTTAGCGGGAAATGGATGTTTTTAAGATTTCTGTGCAGACTGGTACTGAAGTCGGTACATTTGACAACACCAATCTAAGCGTTTGTATCAAAACTGAAATATACTTGCTGGGCTGCCTTTACTTTCCTTTTTTTTTTTTTTTTTTTTTTTTTGACTGCTGTACCTTTAAGAAGTTTATATGTAAATTACCTCTGTTATGATTGGCTGATATCTTTGCATGAGTGGCAGCTCATACTTGGGCTTTATTATCTCACTATATTTGGCCAGTTTCCTAACCGCACAGTGAGAGATTGAAGACGCGTTTCAGTCAGCGCAGACAAAGCCATTGCAGTTCCTTCTGATTGGCTGAGAATGTTTGAATTTAACCAATCAGCTGCTTTGTTTTTGTTTGGCATTGTAACAGTCACACATTGTAGAGAGAGAGATGGAGATGTCCTGTTTAACGGACGGTAAGACTCTGTGAATAATAAGACAGAGATGGATCCATGCATTCAGTCTGTGTGTGTGACCGAGAGCAGATTGCTTGTTTGATAGAGGTTGGGATTGTGTATCTTGGCAGTATCAAGCAGTCATCCTCTATTCACCCTCATTAGGCTTGTTAAAAGATTATCACATGGTTAAAAAAAGAACCAACATGCCTCTCTGTCCTTGCTCATCAACGCTGACCTCAACAGATATGGACACTTAAGCTGAATGTGTGAATTCTGCATTAGATGCAAAGTGGCATCTGTGTTGAAATGCTGCTAAAGTTTTTTTCAGAAGTATATTTAATAATAAAAAAAAAAACTAAATCCTCAGTGTGTCCTAAATCAGCTGTTGTTGGTGATTTTTAGTGGATGTACAAGGTCAGTTCTCAAGTACACAGGAGCCACAGGTGAAGAGAATCACATTCACTATTAGCACAATCCACTACGTTTGACCGCTGTAAAAATGTCACAAGTTGTCTTCATGTTAACCGTATTGACGGACTTGGTTTCTTCTTCATAACTAGTTTGGAGAAATGTGGCATTGTATCACTTGTTCAGCAGTGAAATTTAAATTATTTACTTGAAGTACCCCCTGAGATTTTAAGTTAATATTTCAATTATTTAATTGCATTTTTACTTTAAAATAGTTTTTTTTTTTTTTTTACCCTTTTTAACTCTTTCCCTGACAAAGACGAGTTTTACAGCTTTTCATGTTTTCAGCAATAGACAGCATATAAATGAAAACTGCATAATGTTAAGAGTAAAATGTTGATCTATGAAGTGGTATATGTCTGTGCAAGTAGTATATGTCTTTGTTGATGGAAGTGATTTACTGGATTTATGCTTTGATAATCCTACTGAATATTATCCTGATGTTGTTTTTGATTAAAAAAATAAATAAATAGATTTTCTCACCTTTTTGCTCAAAACTATACATTTTTATGAAACTTACTTGTATTCAAGTGTTGATTTAAAATAATTATTTAAGTTAAAATAAAACATATTTGTTTGGTTTAAAAGTAGAGGCTCTGATCTTTATTTTTTTACAGTATATTTTGTTGTCATATAACAAAATATACTGTAGGCCATCCATTTGTGTGAAAATCATCAAAATCACTGGTGTTGGCTGGCAACTTTTTTCAGAAATGCTGGTAGGGAAAGAGTTAAAGTTTTTATCATCACTATTTTACATAGCTATTGTTATTCGAGATAAAATAGCATGACAATTTTAGGATTATAGTGACCAGGGTTTTGGGAAACATGCTTTAAGCATCATTTTGTAAAGTGTGAGTTGAATATCCAAATACTTTTTGTTTGCATTGGATTAACCTACACTACATTTACATCAAATGATCTGGTAGTCTGACGCTCTGTGTGCAGATTGAGGTCTGGGACAGTGATGATGATTTTTGACTCGTCTCTGATGTATCTTCTGCAGTAAGAGAGCCGCAGGTTTCATTAGATCTGGGGTTTGTGGAGCACACTGGACAGAAGCAGCTCTGTGTGTGTGTGTGTGTGTGTGTGTCAATGGAAAGTCCCAGTGTGACTGATAATCAGCTGTGTATCTCATAGCCACAGTCTCTGGTGAAATACTGTGTTGGTCACTTCACACTTGTGTGAATAACACCGTCCGTTTATCTGTTACACTTGTAGATGTATTATTCTATTTGAGTATTTGAGTGTGCACACAATTTTCCATTGTGTGCTTACGAATTATGAATCAGGAATGATGCTCTGTATTAAAGGGCACCTGTTATTATGTAATATTGGTCCCCAGAATGTGTCTGTGAAGTTTCAGCCAGAAATACCCAACAGATCATTTATTATAACAGCTGGGGGGGAAAAAGCCATTTTTGTGTCTCTAAACAAGGTGTGTCTAAAATAAAGAGCTGTTTTGGAGTGTATTGCTTTAAATGCAAATAAGCTGCATATTTAAGCAGGCTTTTTTAGATGTTCTCTCTGACACAGATACACACTGTGTTCTGACGTAGTAGTAGTAGTGTATGTCTTCAGATTGAGGAATAATTTCAGTGTGTGAACGGTTGAATGATTCAGACAGGAAGTGTGTTTTAGGAGCGCTGTAGTTTCCATAAATCACTGCAGATGTTCATCAGTCTGGAAGAGCACTGTTCATTCGAGCAGGAAACATGCACACGCCGCACTTGACGCGATCTGTATAGTGCACACCTCTGATTTGACAAAAATAGCATGCTGTCGTGTACGTGGGTTAGTGATAGATTGAGGGATCTGACACAGTGATTCATCTGTTGGGTTTTTTCCTGTTTGAGGTTAATAACATCCTGTAATTGGGCCATCATCTTTCCAAAGTTTCAAAATCTATACTAGAAAATATTTTTGTATCCAACAGTTTCTCAATTTTTCTCTTTAGAGATTTATATATATACACCACACACACACACACACATATTCTGACTTTGAGGTTTGTTAGTTTATATATCACAGTTGTACAATGTCATTTTAGTGTCACGTAAAAAAACAAAATAATAAGATTACAAGAATCTAAAAACGTGTGAAAATCAAAAAATATTTGAAAATAAAGTCACCGCATTGTGAGATTAAATTCCTAATATTTCGAGAATAAAGTCAAAATCGGCATATCAAGGCTGTATAAATATGAGGATAAAGTTTTAGATGTTTTGTAGTAGTATGTTATTTTTTTCACTTCACTGAAATTTACTTTATTCTCAAAATTTTATTATATTATTTCCATGACTTTATTCACATATTGCAGTGCATTTTTCAGACGACTTTTAAGTTGATATATGCGAGATATATGGAAATAAATTCAGATTTAAAGAAATACAGCAAGAATTGTGAGGTTTCAATCTTTTTTTTTTATCATGTTGCTCCAATGCCATTTCACAGTAATTACTGTAGAAATTGTCTTGACCCTACATTAGCAGCTACATATATCTGATCTGACTGTTGAAACTAAAGATTCACAGCTCTTTAGCGCATCATTAAACTCATCAGGACATCTATACAGTGATTGAGTGATCAGATCTTCATTCACTGGCTTTTATTTGTACACTGATTAGCACAGCTATCAACGGTTTTATAATTTAGTGTTTGGGATGGGAAGACCCCATGACTATCTCAAAAGGTTGAGGTTTCAGAGCTTGGCTAAATGTAGTCCCTGTGAAAAGCTGAACTCTTAACTACATCAGATGGATTGCAGCTGTATCAGAGCAAGCATTGTGATGCAGGTATGGGTTAAAAACACTCTCCTGGTCCATATCACACAGTGTGTAGTGTAAGTGTGTGTCTGTCCTTGCTCTCCTGTCATGCGGGGGAGAGTTGCGTAACGATCAGCAGTACACCGTGTGACAGTCAGAGGAAGTGAACGAGAAAGTTAGGAGAGAGAGAGAGATGGAGATAAACTCAAGGGCAGTGTACAGCATCAACAACAGCTACACACTGGAGCTGAGAAACACATGTTTTGGTTCAGTTGTGTAGTTGAAATTGAGATCAAATTATTAATTTTGTTATAGATATCAGATCTGTCACAGGACGCCCATCTATTTAATCATAGTATAAGAGACCCATAACTCAATTTTCACTCAATCTACAGTTGTTGTTTTGTTTTTAGAGCACAGAATTGAAGTATGAATATTCAGTCAGATGATTTTTGTGCTTGTCTGTGCCAAACTCTCTGTGGATATCAGCCAGGGTGCTGCTATGCAGTCGCTAAGGTGTTATGAATATTTTTAGGGTGTTGCATTGCAGTCGCTTATGTATTACTATCTGGTTTCTAAGTGGTTGCTGCTCAAAGTAAAAATAAATGAAAAAAATCCAAAGACAGTATAGTATTTTGGTTCGTCTTTTAAATGTACACAACCGTTCAAACATTTTGGATCGTAAGATGTTTGTTTTTGAAAAATAAGCTTATGTTCAATGAAATGTTAGAAAAAGCATGCTGTGAAATATTATTAAAAAGTAATTCATTCCTGTGATCAATGCCGTATATTCAGCTTCATTGCTCAAGTCTTCAGTGTCAGTAATCAGTAATGATTTTTATCAGTGTAGAAATCAGTTTTCTTGTTTAATATTTGTGTCGTTTGTATATTTAGCATGAGACCTTTTGCAAGATACTTTAATGAATAGAAAGTTAAGAGGAACTGTATTTATTTGACATCTTACTGACCTTTGAACTTTGGAATGTTCGTGTAAGTCTGTGGAATTTTGTTACATCAAAACTCTATTTACTTAGAAACGTAACAACACACCTTTCCTCAACTTTTCACACCTAAGATGATCCTGGGTTTGTAAGTTGAGCTTAATCAGAAGCTTAATTTAATAATGTTCCTAATTTTCTTTAAAATAAGCACAAATTTGTGTCACAGTGAGTCACGTGCAATGCAAGTGAATGGCGCCGGTTTATAATTGTAAAAATATATTTACATAAATAGTATAGCTACAAATTATAAACATGATTTTAGTGTGACACATATAATGTCATGTCAGCACTAAACCAACTGTAAAACAATGATTTACACAGCTGTACATCTCAAATAATACATGTTTTAATAGAAGAACTAGTGCGAGTAAATTGTCTCTCTTTACTTCCATTAGAAGTGCTTCACTGTAGACTAAATTTGGATGTTTTAAAGAAAACCAGCGTTATGTTTTGTTTATAGTTACATTTACATTTACATTTAATCATTTAGCAGACGCTTTTATCCAAAGCGACTTACAAATGAGAACAATAGAAGCAGTCAGGTCAACAGGAGAACAACAACAGTATACAAGTGTCATGACAAGTCTCAGTTAGTCTAGTATAGAACGCATAGCCAGGATTTTTTTTTTTTTTTTTTTTTTTTTTTTTTTTAATTAAATGAACAAAGACAAGAAAATGAAAAGTACTGGTGTTAGTAGGTTAAGTGCAGGCGAAAAAGATGAGTCTTCAGACGTTTCTTGAAAATTAGTAAAGACTCAGCTGTACGAATTGGGATTGGGAGGTCATTCCACCAGCTGGGCACAGTCCAGGAAAAGGTCCGTGAGAGTGATTTTGAATTTCTTTGGGATGGCACCACAAGGCGTTGTTCACTTGCAGAGCGCAAACTTCTGGAGGGCACATAGGATTTAACCAGTGAGTTTAGGTAAGTTGGTGCCGTGCCAGTGGTCGTCTTGTAGGCAAGCATCAGTACCTTGAATTTGATGCGAGCGGCTACTGGTAGCCAGTGTAACCTGATGAGGAGAGGAGTAACATGAGCTTTTTTTGGCTCATTGAAGACAACCCTCGCTGCTGCATTCTGGATCATTTGCAGAGGCTTGACAGTACATGTAGGAAGGCCCGCCAGGAGAGCATTACAATAGTCCAGTCTGGAGAGAACAAGAGCTTGGACAAGAAGTTGGGTTGCTTGCTCTAGTTATCAACACTATGCCACAAGCGCTGTTGACTGAGCTTAACCTAGAATGAAAGGGAAATATTATTTTCATAACTCAGGTTGGCGTTTGTATGAGCAGTAGAGGGATGCATATGAAGCGTCTCTGGGTTTGTACCAGCTTTATCCTCACTGTTGTTATGCTTGTTATGAGGATGATGTGTGTCCCAGTTCCGGTCTGCGATCGTTGATCTTATATGGTGCTGTGAGTGTTTGATTGGCTGTGCTGTGATTATGCATCACCCCATCCTTACGTAACGTTATATAACATAACCACCCACATCACTGCAGCTCTGGCGGAAGAGACTTTCTCAAACTCAAGTGTGTGTTTCAGGGCACCGATGGAATGAAGATGTTTGGATGATTGTACACTGAAATTTGTGATGTTAATGTATTTGACATTTGTATGTTGCTCAGAATGAGCAGAGAGTGAGCGGTGGGGAGGATAGGATGGAGGGAATTACAGCAATTTGGCGTTAATTGATTGAATGAGCAACAAAACACTACGACTACGAAAACTAATAATAAGGCAAACATGTGCTTTTGTATTTTGTTTCTAAATTAAATCTAGTGTTCCTCTGACTCAAGTGGTAGACCATTGCGTTAGCAGTGCAAGGTTGTGGGTTCGATTCCCTGGGAATGCATGTTAGCCTGAATGCACTGTAGAAGCGTCTGCTAAATGGATAAATTTAATTTAATCTTCTGCTGTCATCTCGTCTTTCTTACCTCAGTCTTGTCAGTGTCTCCTCATGTGATAAATGAAATCTGGAATCCAGAATAATTAAAATGGAAAAAATGTAATATGGAAAAAAATAAAATGGATTTTGTAGGGCCCTAGTATAAGTGTGTTAATGCAAATGTAAATTTTTATTTTATTGTATTTTGTTTAAGACTAACATAAAATAGATTTCTTTTATTTTTTATTTTTTTACCCTTTTGGGTGAGAACTGTTTTGGAGTTAAAACGGCATAATCCAGATGATGATGGTGTGTAAGCTGTATTTGACCTTTAATGTTGCTGTAAAGATTGCATTGGAAGAAAATATTGAGTTTTTTTAAACCTACAATCCCTGACATGTAATAATAGTTGGAAAAATCTATTGTTTCGATTTATTGAACCCTTAAAAAAAATAAAGTTTGCATATGCGTTTTGTATAGTGTACACTTCTATAGTATATTAAAATGTGGAGCTTGAAGATAAAAACTTTTAATCAAAGGCTAAAACCGAGCAAACGTAATATGGTGTAGTTGCTGATATCTGTGTGAGCAAAAAGTAAAATGAAATTCTGATCGCCTTTAATGTAAATCAGTGTAACAGACTTAAATATGGCATAAAATGCATGTAAATATCAGATGTCACTCAATATTTCCCAATAAAATGATTTTCAAATGCTTAGTTTCATGATCAAATCTCAGTAGTTTTTATTGTGGGGAACAAAACATATAATGCAATGCAATACAAGGATGATAGAGAGAAGAACACATAAATGTTCAGCAGAAGTCTGATACTAACATGATTAAAAAATAAAATTAAATAAAATTAAACAAAATAAAAGGTGTATTAGCAAGTACAATTTTTTTTAAACTAAGACTTTTTTTTTATTTAAATAAACTGTGTTAATACCTCAACATCATAGAGCAGCAGATAATGTGGCCAAATTGTGTGTGTGTGTGTGTGTGTGTGTGTGTGTGTGTGTGTGTTTGTTTCTCTCTCTGGGCAAATCAGAGATGTCAAACTCCTGTGAACCCATCAGGTGTTGAGTGTCCGGCTGAACGAGTGTTTGCACAAACAGATGGACTCGCTCGTGTCATTTTGGGAGAAGAAAGGAAATGGCCTTGAATTAGCCATTCTTCGCCTCCGCCCCATTTATGACCACAGTTTACCTCCAGACGCATTTGAGAAAGCAGGAAGATCGATCTGGTCAATTAGAGATGGGCCTGTACGCCCACTTCCTGCCAGACGGACCGGTCAGACGCAGCATGCTGATGTGCTCTGGAGCCGCGGTCCACAAACACAGGCCCAGTGCGCACACATGAAAGCCACCTGGCACAGCTGTCTGCCGGGAGACGGACTCTGACACCGAGCGTTTCATCTCGACTCCAGCGGTCTCATGTTCTCTGCCTCCGCTTGGCTTATTGATCTGGAAGGCAGCAGGCGGGAGGTCTCTCATCCAGCCCTCCATTTGAGCACTCTGCTCACCGGCGCTGGAGAGGATCGAGTCCTGTGCTATTGATCAAAGGGAAACGCGTGGTGTGTGTGTGTGTGTGTGTGTGTGTGTGTGTTCTGGTATGTCTGGATCCAACATACTGCTGTCAGAAGAGGATGAACAGTCCAGCTGAGATGAGACAGGAAGAGTGTGTTCGATTATAATTAACATTCGAAGTGCTTCACACATGCAGCATGGCACATTAATGCTTAAGTTAATTAATAAAACAATGAAAACATGCATAGGAAGGTGCAACTCAGACCTTTTTAAAAAGCAAAATTTAAAATTCTTGTTGGTTAATCAGCCTACCAGGATTAGTGCAAGCCTGAGGAAAGTTGATTGAATTCAACTTTACCAAGATAATAGAATTTAGTGAGAATGCAAGTGATTGAGATTTATACTTTGTTTGAGCTTAAAGTTGATTTTAAAATGAAAATAGAAGCATAATGTTGCATATGCATCTTAAACATGCATCTTAAGTTGACTATTGCTTTAGAAGGCGGGAAGACGGAGAAGTTTGGGGTCAGTAAGATTTTGTTTGGAAAAGTTTTTTTTTTTTTTTTTTAAATCAAAAGCCATTTAATTTTCATATTAAACAAATCCTGTTCTTTTTAACCTTCTATTCATTAAAAATCCAGAGCACGACATATTGGGAATAATCCAAAATATTTCCTGAGCATCAAATTATATCAGAATGATTTCAGAGGATCGTGTGACACTGAAGACTGGAGGAATAATGCTGAAAATACAGCTGTGATCATAGGAATAAATTACATTTTCAAATATATTAAAATAGAAAATTGTATTTAAATTGTAGTAATCACGTAATTCAAGATTTTACTGCATTTTTGATCAAATAAATGCACACTTAGCGGTACCTTCTTTTACTTCAGATTTACCCCAAAACATTTGTAAGCTAAGAGTGCATGTCTTGATTGACAGCTGTAGGTACGTTTCGGGACAGACGGGAGTGAAGGTGAAGACAGGCGCGGCTGTTGACCGATGTCTTTCCAAATATCAGCTATTTAATCATCCTGGCCAATATATCAGTGTATAATGTGCAGTATAATAATAGCACACAAACAGAGACAGTGTTTAGACATAATCTCCATCTGATCTGTTTGGGAAAGATCCAGAGTCTTTTGGCTGATGCTGTCATTGTGATTTATGAAAGCAGATTGCAGTATCTGATCGTGTGTGTGTGTGTGTGTGTGTGTGTGTGTGATGGGGAAGAGAGACTCTGTATGAAGCAGAAGTTGATTTCATTACACGGTGTGCAGCTTCAGTCCCGGTGAATCCCTGTGTCCAATATAAAAAAATCACTATTTTATTAATGTTTTATGACAAACCCCGTTCACTGAACAGTACATAAAAACATGGGACTTGAAATATCGATTTGAGTTGAAATTCTTTTATTATGTACAAAGGAAAATTTTCTCTTGTATGATTCAGATCTCTTGGCGTAATAAAAGAGATATGAAACTAGCTGTGAAATAGTTAGGACGTTGGTTACTGTGAGCAGTGGTCAGGTTTGCGTAATTATACAGAAATATTTGACCACACGTTTACTTTACTGAGCATTTACAGTCAAGTATTCCAGAGAGCGGTGTGATAAGACACTTAGTAAGACTATACAGTTAATAAAAAGTAAACCTCAGTCATGATTTGAGTGCATGCGCTGTGGTGTGTTACGTAGTGAAGTGCAGCACTGTGTTCATTTACTCGAGATCCGCCAGTGTTTTCAGCTCAGAGCGGATTCGTTCACAGTAAACGCTGCGCCGCACAAACTCCATCAACATCTGTATATAAAATAAATACGTTTGACATTTAAAAAAAAGAAGAAATGAAGCTGTATGTTGGTTTTGATAAGTATTAAATATTGTTATTTTACAGTAGTAATAATAATCTTCTACTAATAAGTCGTCGTATTCGTATTACCATTTTTGAGTGTTCAATTTGTAATCTTTAGTAATAGACATGTTTATATTTTTATTTAATAATAATATGTATTATTAAAATCTGCTGTTATTTTTAATGTTTGAACATTTGAAAATAAATCAAATAGTATTTTTTTTATTTAATGATTATTAGTATTGTAATCTTACTAATAATCAATGATCTTTACACTTGCAGTATAAAATAAAATGTTTTAATTATATTTTTACTAAACACTTGTGTCTGTATGAGTAATAATTATTGTTTGACATTTTAAAATAAATTATGACAGCAATAATTATTATTAATGCAATTTTACAGTTGTAAATTATATTATTTTTCTTAAACACTTTCATTTTACAGTGAAATATCACAGTAGTAATATTTCTTTTGTTCCTTCATTATAATTTTTTTTTCTTAAATACGCTTTTGTATTTAATAATAATATCTATTATTATTGTTGTTGTTGTTGTCGGTTTAATATTTAAATATTTTGAAATGAATTGACATCCATAAATAAAATATTTGTAATATTTTATAGCCCATACATATAGCCCTCACAAAATCCGTAATTCTTAAAAAAATTGTGTCACAGTGTGGGTTGTGTTTATGGTGGACTGGTGGCTTTGTGCTTTTCTTAGAGGAGTGTGAGCTCAGAGCTGATCCATGACTCATTCACCTCTCATTACAGTCCCCCTACGCTCTCTCTCTCTCTCTCTCTCTCTCTCTCTCTCTCTCTCTCCGTCTCTCTCTCGGTTGGTGTAGGGGCGGGCTGAGCTCTCTCACAGACTCTGCTGTGATTGGCTGATTGGAGCGGTGTAATTTGGTGTGACTGTGGTTGGGTTGTCCCTGTCCTCCCCCCTCTCTCTCTTTGAGGCAGCGTTCCAGAGAGGATATCTGCTGCTCGCAGGCAGGACAGGATTAACTCAACTCATCTCATCTGCATCTAGATGCCCAGGAAGAGCCAGGCGCAGGGGCTTCACACGCTCAGCTTGGAGTAACCGCACGTTCACATTGGTGATTTGTTTTGGCGCCCTCAGGTCTCTGGCAGAAGATGTAGAAGGGTCTGTTTGGGAATCTCGGAGTTGAGCTTAAGTTTTCTTTGGTCGTTGTGTTTGGTGTGGAGCGTGCGAGATGCCGTCCCGCGAGTCCTGTGTTCTCCGTAAGGAGGAGAAGTCTCTGGTGCACAAGGCCAAGGCAGAGGGCAAGGAGCAGGGGATGGTGGCCGCTGCTCTGGGGATGAAGATGAGTCCTCAGAAACCTCCGGCCACTCTCTGGCAACCTCTCAAACTCTTTGCTTATTCACAGCTCACCTCGCTGGTCCGTCGAGCCACGCTGAAGGAGAGCGAATGGGCGCCCAAGTACGACAAAGTCCACAACTTCAAGGTAAGGATCCGCTCCCGGCCTGCTTTAATGGGATTGTCTTCCTGGAAATCATTATGTGTGCATAAAGTCTTGAAGTAAGGAATATTATGCCATGTTTCTTTCTCAATTTATTTGTCTGAAGAAGTGGATCTTTTTGTTCTTGTTTCACGCATAAAGCTTATTGTAGTGATTTTGATAATCTTGGTATAATGTAAATAAAGTTGGTAATATTAGTATCTGTGGTCAATCAAAACAGTTTTTCATTTTTAAAATGATTTCAATTTGGCCTCAATTTTGACATGATTCACTGAAATGTTTAGTTTTTTGTGATTTGAATTGTCTTGAAAAGAAATGTTGCACAGTTTTGTCAAATTAACAAAACTAAATTCATTTTAAGTATGTTTGATAAATTAATACTGGATTTCTTTCTTGTTTCATGCATAAATCTTCCGGAGTTAATTTTGATTTTTGCTTAAACGAGCAAAAACTATTTGCTATTGGGATTAGAAAATATGCATAATGTTTTCACTTGCGTCTCAATACTCTGATTCGCTGAAATGTCGACTGTGTTGTGTTGTTGTGACTCACTTTCAGAGCGACTATGTCACAGCATGCTATGCAAATTCTCCCAAATCTGATTTCACTGCGTCCCGAGGGGTGTGTTGTTGCTGTGTTAGCGAGCGCAGGTTTCTGGAGACGTTGGAAGAGCCGCGAGTCCATTTAAGAGGCGGTTTATTAGAGACCGTTTGAAGCCAGGGGTCCTGAAAAACAAATCAAATAAAAACATCATATGTTTGCATGAGAGAGGGAGCGTGAGGGAGGTGGTTTGGGGACAGATGGGGAGATTAGGATCTGATAGAGGATTGGTAAACGTGAGGACGTTTCTGTCTTCAGCAGGTAGTGTCCGCTCTCAGCTTCAGGTCGTCTGTAGACTCAAACCCTCACAGACTGCTGACTCTCTTTCTTTCTCATGCTTGTGTTTTCTCCTTGTTGTCACATGGTAACTGATGCTCAGATACAGGATAGCAGCTGCTTTTGTCAGCAGTAAACTGAAAATTACTAACAATTGAAGTTATTATCATTAGGAGCATAGAACCAGCAGTGTTTACACTGAACACTCATATACTAGACATGCTATACTGGCATAATAAAGTCATTCAGCCGAATGAAAAAAAAACCTGGGGGTAATATGTGCATATAATATATATTTTTATTATACATTTATATTTATTTATATTATTTTTTATTTTATTACTTAATAATAATAATAATAATAATAATAAAAATAATAAATTAATGATGAATGGTAAATAGTATGTAAAAAAAAAAAATAGTGTATAAGTTTTATATTACATAAACAAACACATGGTGGGTGTATATAATGTATAATTTTACGATTTCTGATTTTTGATTAGTAAATAATCATATTAAAAATGTCAAATGCTAATTACAAATTCTATTAATTAAGACTGTTTTACAAATATGAATTAAAGTTTGATATATATATATATATATATATATATATATATATATATATATATATATATATATATATATATATATATATATATATATATATTTACTGTATTTATATGAATTAAGTTTAAAAGTTAAGCCAGTTAAAATAATGCATTGCTGAGAGCCTTGTAATATAAATTATTTCATATATATGTATATATATAAATTTTTTCATAGAGAGAGATAGATAGATAGATAGATAGATAGATAGATAGATAGATAGATAGATAGATAGATATAAAAGCAAGGTTTTCTTTTGTTAATCCAGAAAGCATCATGCTTTTCTTTGTGCTCTTTTCCATAAACTGCTCAAATCCCCCAGCTCTGTAAATATCCAATCATTTAAATTCGTCTGAACGCTTTTATATGTAAATGGGGCACTTCTCATGTCGACGTCAGAGTGATGTACAGTGATTTCATCATCTAATGTAAGATAGTTCTGCTGCCAGGTCCTGCCACTAGACCAGAAGAGCTCTCAGAGAGCCAGGGCCCGTCCTAGAGGAGCGTTTATACACATCTGATAAACCTGGTGAAGAGGAGAGAGCGAGAGACCAGGGCTTTCCTCCTGATAAATGCCCCTCGCTCTCTCTCTCTCTCTCTCTCTCTCTCTCTCTCTCTCTCGCTCGCTCGCTCTCTCTCTGGCTGTTGATTAATTGTGATTGGATTAAACGGCAGTCAGATTTGACACTGCTGGTGTCTCTAATCACACATCCGTCTCTATTAGCAGGTGTAAAGCGGCTCAGAGGAGCAGAGGTTGATTTGTGTCACTGTGTTTGTGTGTTGTCCTGCAGGTGCACACCTTCAGAGGGCCGCACTGGTGCGAGTACTGTGCTAACTTCATGTGGGGACTCATCGCTCAGGGAGTCAAATGTGCAGGTAAATCAACACACACCCTATGCAAAATCAAACTCAACCTACCTTTCTTATTACATAGTTATTACTTGGTTGTTAAGTACTTATTATTAAAACATTTATTTACATTTTTATTTTACAGACATTTTGAATACATTCATATAGAAACTCATTCATAGACTTTTTTAATGCAAAAGAAATACAAATATTGGAACCTCAAAAATCCTTTCAGTGGACAGTTCTTGAAAGAACCATTATTTTCTTAGTGTGAAGAACATTTTAATAATCTAAAGATCTTTTGCGGAATGTTACAGGTTTTTCATGGAACCTTTGATGCCAATAAAGAACCTTCTTTTCTTTTTTAAGTGTGTAGAAAACATTAGCTCACTTTTTGACTACAAGTGTTTTTATTATTATTATTATTATTATTATTATTATTATTATTATTATTTGTTATTATTATTATTATTTGTTATTTTAGATTTTGATAGGTTTGTAGTACATTCCAAAAGTTGTTTTTTTTTTAAGCAATGTAAATAAAGAGCCTTATTGGACTCCCTAAAGAAACTTTCATAAACAGTTCATTAAAAAAAAAAAAAAAACATTATTTCTTAGTGTGAAGATTTTAATAATCTAAAGAACCAGTATAAAGAAGGTTTTGTGGAAAGGTTCCATGAATGATGAAGTTCGTTATAGAACCACAGATGCCGATAAAAGAACCTTTATTAATAAGAATGTAGGAAGTGATTTAAAAAGGGAACAATTCCTGAAATCAATTGAAATGCTGGCATAAAAAAAAAAATCTAAAAGTGGGGGGTTCTCCGTGATTGTAATGATACACCCTTGTGTAAACGTAGTGTAATTTGTGTGTCATTAAAGCCATTAACTCCACCCCGCTGAACCCCCTCTGAAATGTTTAATAGCTTCATCTGATGACTTTAGGAAAGATTTGGGGTTTTGTAGGGGTGACATGAGGATTCCTGTATATATCTCGTGCAGAGTTGATGGTGTGTTTATGCACACACACACACACACACACGATCAGAGCTCTCGTAGGTCAGTGTGTGGCTCTGGCTGATGTGGATGTGATTGCTCATTAGCACTCACTGGACTACATCTGCAAGAAACCAACTGAGCGCTGAAATGAGAAAACATTGATGATAACAGACGGATTAAGAGATTTTTATTTTATTTTAAAAGAATATCCCTCCACTTTCAGCCATTAGAAATTATACCATTTTATTATATGCATGCAATTTTATTTTTAATTTTTTTCTGTGCAAAACAGGATTTTTAAAATACATATTAGTTCTAATCTCGGTTTAATTCAGGGTTTTTTTTCTCTGTGGTCGGTAGTTTGTGTGTTAATGATTTATTTATAGGATAATGTGAGCGACACATATGTTTTCATGAACTGGCTTCATGAATAATGCATGGGACTATTTTGAAAGCAGCTCGTTTGAAATCCCTTATTCTGAGACACGTTTTACGCTATTTGTATCCACCTCCTTTTCTCACCTCTACCCATATCATTCTCTCTCTCTCTCTCTCTCTCTCTCTCTCATATTCTGTGATGCCAGCAGAATCTAGGGCAATGAAATCTCATTTGATGTAGATATTTGCATTCAGCGTTGCGATCTGACATGCTTTCTTTCTCGTGCTTTTGGTCTGTGAGAGCGAGACTCGGGGCTGTTGTTTTGGGTGTCTGCCAGCGTGCCAGCCCCGGTGCCCGGGCATGTTGTGCCACATTGCCTCATGAGAGGATAAAGCGCTCCCCCTCCCCCTCCCCCTCGGCCCAGTCCATCATGGCAGAGACTGAAAACAAAGCTGGCACGTCTTTATAATGAGAAGAGGGGCTGAGAGCTCACAACCAGCTCCACTTTACACACACAGACACACAAACGCATTAAAATTCAGGACTCGTCGCAGCGCTGGGTCGCACGGTGAGTGTGAGAGGGAATTTCAGGATACAGGAACCGCTCAAAACATTCTCACAATGGAAGATATTTGCTTCTACAATGCCTTTGGGTAACACTTTAACTAAAGCCTTTATTTATAATGTGTTATGGATGCTCCTAATTAATTAGAACGTAGGCATAATGCTTTACTCTTTACAGTGCATTAATTATTTTTTGTGCACAATTTTGTCATGCATGGGAAAGTAACAATGTAACTGTGCATATGCAGGATAAAACCAGAAAATGTTTTAAGGTAATGCATTTCATTGGCAAATCTATGCTGTATCTTTGGTTTGAGCAGAATAATTGACTCCGGACCATTGAATTATTGAAAAGGAATGTGCATGCAAAGGATGCATTGTGCATTAATTTTCAATAATCATTTACAGCTGATTATTACATGTCTTCTCAGGAAATATGAATGCAATAAAAAACTAAAACCTTAGGGGGAAAAAAGTATAACATTTGTAAAATAAACTTAAAATAAACATCAACTAAAATAATAAAATAAAATGTTTTTTTTATTTTGCTTATTTTAATTTATTTCAGCTGGCTGCCAAGGCAACATTATCTCATTTTAATTTACTTGCAATTATAACTAATAAAACAACTAAAACCAAATACACTAAAACTATATAGATAGGCTAGACTATATAGGTCAAATAAAAACTACTAGTAATTACAAAAAAAAATCACAATAATTTATATAAAACTAAAATAGAATTTAAAATATTAACTAAACTTTGATAGTATTTCAGTGATACTAAAATAATTTCATTATTGTTGTATTGAATTTTATATACTGGCTTCAAATAAAACCTAAGTAAATCTTTTAGCTATATTTAACTCTCTTAAAGGCTTAAGCACACTTATGCATGCATGCACTCATTCTCAAACGGAGATGTGTTTATATGTGTGCGTGTGCTGATGTGTCTCTGTCCACATGTGGGCCAGGGGTCACCTCTACGCCCCTCTGCTGAACAAGGCCTCGGCAGACCTGAGCGAACAGATTGAATGCATTAGAGATGTGTCCTCTATTAGCGCCTGTCTCCTCCGCTTATCATAAACCTCGCTCTTCTTTTTCAAAAATAATTACAGTTCTGCATGGCTTAAGTCTCAGGACGACGGAGTCGCTCCAGGGGACGCTTTTTAATCACACGCCACACAATCTTTACAATAAGTGTCAGCCAATATTTCAGTATTTGCATTCAGTGGTTTAGATTATACTTCATTCTAATTCCAGGAGTCAGAAGGGGGGGACTATCGCCTCTTATTGTTTTGAGGTAAAAAGAAAAAAAGGAAATCGGTCGCCAGCTACAAATTAAAATTTGGGGTCAAAGATGTCAAATTCATTTTTTTTTTACCCCATCTTAAGCCTTTATGACCTTAAAATGCATTCTTACAGACAACAACTTCAGTATTTTATCCTTTAAAAAAAAATGAAGCGGTTCTGAAATATAAAAGTTTCTATAAAAATATGCCAAATTAGAATTTTGCATAAAAGCATGACCTAAAAACATCATGCTCGCGATTTACAAACGTCATGTAAATAATGCTTTTTTTTTATTACTATTATTTCTTGTCAATGTAAAGATGTGTACAGTAAAATTCATGAAGGAAGGTGTAACTTGCCATTTATAGAGTCATTAAATCCAACTCTTTGTAGGAGTATAAGTTTGTATATTACATTTAAGATCGATTTTTGCTTATCATCGTGCTTAATTGTAATTGCTCTTTAGTCGACAGTCAAAGGCTGACTGTGACTGTGTGAATGAGAATGACAGTCAGAGAGCAGAGCAGAGCCGAGCGTTTGGCTCATTTACTGCAGGAAACGAGGTCTGCTGAAGCCCGCAGGACTGACACTCTCTGCCCACTCCAGCTTTATGTTTGAGGACAGATCTCTGTCTTTCTCTTTCCTCCAGGTCACGTTGTTTTCAGTGTGGCACACATCTGCCCTGAGCTCGCAGTCTTTTATTTGCCTGCTTCTTGTCCCTGTTTTTCTGCGTTCTTCCTCTTTTTTTTCTGTTTTCGGTCTCTGGTACCTGCTTTGAAGCAGCTGTCCCATTTAGTAGGCCACATTATATATTAATCAGATCATTTGCCTAAATTTGCATATGCTGTGCGAGTTCTCGTGTGTGTGTGTGTTTGTGTTTGGCCTGCTTGCATGGTCGCAGTTGGGAGCTGGTTAGATTTTGCTTTGTAAAATAAGTAAGAATTTTCTTTTTTTTGGGGGGGGGGGGGGTTGGATTGTGTGCTGTGTGAGCTATTGTTGATTTTTATGGTATAATGTAAAACACTATCAAAATATTGCCGTTTGTTAGGTTTTTTTTTTTTTTTTTTTTTTTTTTTTAGTTTAAGAAACTCTTAATAACTTAATAACAACACTGGCTCAACCAATAGCAGGAGTTAGGGGCGGGACTTTCTGTGAAAGATTCCCACAATGGAAATTTCATTTCCACAATGAAAGACGGGACAAGTTTGATAAACCCATTTGAGAAAAACTGTTTTATTCTTATACAGCTCTTATGTAAATTTCTCATTCTTCCGTAAAATTTTCGTACAATTATCCTTGCATAAATTTTTATATTTTATGCAAATTGTATAAAATTTACATATTCTGCCTGTGCTTGATGAATTCAGCTTTTTAGTTTTGTTTAATTATTTTTACAGAAAAAAAAACTATTTAAAAAAACTTACTGCATTTCTTAAAACATTATTTATTATTTTTGTTTTGGTTTTATTTTTAAGTGAAAATGTGTGTTTGGTGCAGTGTTTTATAACTAAAGGGATACATACTATGATACTATGAGTTTAAAATGACACTTTAAAAATGACACTTTACCTCTGCTCTGAGCTAACCTGATCCTGATCCAACTGATCCTATTAGCCCAGGCTAAACAGAGCTAGGCAAACGGGCTTGAGCCTGCTATATCCTCTTGGAGCTTGGGCTAACCAGCCTGAGCCTGCTACATCTTCCTGGAGCTTGGGCTAGCCAGCCTGATCCTGGTATATCCTCTTGGAGCTTGGGCTAACCAGCCTGATCCTGGTATATCCTCTTGGAGCTTTGGCTAACCAGCCTGAGCTTGCTACAACCTCATTGGAGCTTTGGCAAACCAGCCTGAGCCTGCTACATACCCCTGGAGCAAAGCTAGCGGGCCTGGCGTGCTTCATTCTCCTGGAGCTTTGGCAAACCAGCCTGAGTCTCACCCATCATCCTGGAGGCTAGGCTAACGGGCCTGGCCTGCTACATACTCCTGGAGTTAGGCTAACAGGCCTGGCCTGCTAAATTCTCCTGGAGCTTGGGTTAACAAGCCTAAGCCTGCAACATCATTGTGGAAGCTGAGCCATACTCTACAAGATAAACTGGTACTGTTATTAGTCAACTTTACTATTAGTAAATTAATGACGATGGCATTTTTCTTAATTTTCTTATCCCTGTTGGTCACTTGGAACTTGAAACCGGACACTGATTCTAGGGTGAGTTGTTTTAATAATATGGTGGGCATACAGGATACCTACTATAGTGGCACAAAAACCAGTATTGACATGCACCAGGAACCATTACACTTTTGTTGGAACCTGGATTTCTGGATGGATCTGTACTGGGATTTGCCTAAACTGCAAAATTGTTTTGCTTTGTATAATTTGTCTTTCTCAATTAATGACAGGCATTGCCTGGTTTCAGCATATGATAGGCCGGCTTCAAAATATACTGTGAAATGCAGATTGATTATTACACTACTCCTACTTTTATCTGGAAATGTGCAGCCCAATCCTGGCCCCTGTTTGCAATGTGTCTTGACCCCTGCTGAATTTAAATCAATGCCTGGACTTAAATTTGTTCATCTTAATGTTCGCAGTTTACTACCCAAAATGGACATGGTTAGAATTTGGATTGAATCTACAGATGCAGACATAGTGATAATTTCGGAGACATGGTTGACGAAATCAATTACTAATGAAGATATAAATGTGCATGGGTATAATGTTTTTCGCAGTGACAGGCCCAAGAAAGGTGGTGGTGTAGCTATCTATGTTAAGTCAAGATTTGGTGCATCAGTTGTTCTGTCTGAGTCTCTCTGTAAGCAAATGGAGTTTTTGGCCTTAAATGTTGAAATATTTAAGTCCCTTTCAATTACTGTTGTGGGGTGTTATAGACCTCCATCGGCCTCCAGGGAGGCTTTATCATCTTTAAAGCTTCTTTTGTCCAGATTAAACTATAGGGAACTTTTACTGGCCGGAGACTTGAATTGGGACTGGCTAAATGTTGTTTCTGATGAATTTAAATCTTTCTGTGATTCTGTCAATCTTAGCCAGTTGGTAAATGTACCTACAAGGCCTAATCTCAAATATCCAGATAAATCTACTTTAATTGACTTGATTCTAACAAATGTCCCTCATAAATTTTTATCCATGGGTGTCTTTTGTAATGATCTGAGTGATCATTGTGTTATTGCTACTTCGAGAGGCAGTAAAATACCCAAATGTAAATCACAAATTATTAGAAAGAGGAATTTGAAAAATTTTAATGAACAAGCCTATCATCATGATCTATCTTTGATTAACTGGGGACAGCTAGGCCTGTTGCCTGACGTTGAGCTTGCCTGGAAACTTTTTAAGGAGAATTTTGAGAAAATTGTAAATAAACATGCTCCTTGGACAAAGCACAGAGTGAAGGGACGGGAAAACCCTTGGTTTTCTCCAGAGTTGTCAGACATTATCCATCAGCGAAATGTGGCATGGGCTAAAGCTAGAAATGGTGATTCTGCCACTGACTGGTCCATTTTCAGACAACTAAGAAATAAATGTACCTCTCTTATCAAAAAGGCTAAATCAGAATATTATTTATCAGTCACAAGTGAAAACCTCAATAATCCACAGAAATTTTGGAAAGTCATCAAGTCTCTTTCTGTGAATAAAAGTAATGAAGCCCTCCCAAAATTTGTCTTAAAAAACTCTCTTCCAGTCTACGACAGAGTTGATGTCTTAAATTGCTTTAATGAGCATTTTGTATCAGTTGGTTCTCTGTCCGAGTCGACAGGAGTAGTCGCTGTCACTCCATGCACATACTCATCAGTGTTTTCTGGAGAGCCTTTTAATTTTGTTTCTTTTACTGTGCAGCAGGTGCATGGAGCTCTTAAAGCATTAGATCACAGAAAACCTCCTGGACCAGATTTAATAGAGCCTTACTTTTTGAAAAAGGCGGCTGATTTTGTTGCAGAGCCCCTTACAATTATTTTTAATCTGTCAATTCAAAACAATGAAATACCATCAGTTTGGAAGTCAGCTTTTGTTACTCCCTTGTTTAAAGGAGGTGATCCAGCAGTTTTAACTAACTATCGGCCTATATCTAATTTGTGTGTTTTGTCAAAAATTTTAGAATCCCTTGTTTCAGACCAAATAAAAGAGTTTTTATACTCAAATGAACTCCTTTCTAAACTGCAGTCAGGCTTCAGGAAAAAGCACAGTACCATCACTGCTGTTACAAAAGTAATTAATGACATACTTGTCGCTCTTGATAGAAAGCAATTCTGTGCATCACTTTTTCTTGATCTGTCGAAAGCTTTTGACACAGTGGACCATGCTGTTTTAAAGCAAAGGCTTCTTTGTCTGGGATTGTCTGATTGTGTAGTTTCCTGGTTCATGAATTATCTGAGTGACAGGACTCAGTGCATTAAATGTGATGGTCTATGTTCTGCATTAGTGAAGGTCCAAAAGGGGGTGCCACAAGGCTCAATATTAGGTCCTCTATTGTTTATTATGTATATAAATGAACTAGGCCACAATATGTCAGATGCTAATATGCATTTCTATGCTGATGACACGATTATTTATTGTTTTGGATCATCCCCAGCTAAAGCGGTTGAGTCTTTGCAGAAAGCTTTTGATGTGGTTCAACGTACGCTTATGCAGCTTAAGCTGGTTCTCAATGCTGATAAGACCAAACTGATGCTGTTTAGAAATACTAAGAAGGTTTCTCAAGCTCCTCCTCCTGTGTTCACTTTGACTGGAAGTGTCATAGAGGTGGTTCATTCTTATAAGTACCTTGGTATCTGGCTTGATGATGCTCTCACTTTTAAGCCTCATATAGACAACCTTGTGAAGAAACTCAAACTTAAACTGTCCTTTTTCTTTCGAAATAAATTTTGTTTTTCTTTTAAAGCAAAAAAGCAGCTAGTCACTGCAACATTTTTATCTGTCTTAGATTATGGAGACCTGGTGTATAGGACCGCTTCAGCACAATGTCTGTATAAGATTGACACTGTTTATCATGCGTCTCTGAGATTTATTACGAATTGTAAAAACTTGACCCATCATTGTGAATTATATTCCAGAGTGGGATGGCCATCGTTGTCCAACAGGAGATCAGGGCACTGGCATACTTTTATCTATAAGGCCATGCTTGGTCTTTTGCCATCCTACATCTGTAGTTTAATCACATGGAGAAGTGTTGATTCTTATTCATTGCGATCAAATGATCACTTGCTGCTCTTTGTTCCATTTGCCCGTACAGAACTGGGAAAAAGGGCTTTTGTCTACTCAGCTCCTTCTGCATGGAACTTTTTGCAAAAAGACTTGAAATTATCTGAACTCATTTCCTTAAATGCTTTTAAGTCCAGATTGAGAGAACCTGAAATGACCTGTTTAAATTGCAAATGTTTTTAATTATTTGTATTGTATAACTTTTATAAATGTAATTGACTGTGTTTTTGCTGCCTCTTGGCCAGGACTCCCTTGAAAAAGAGGTTTTTAACCTCAATGGGACTTTCCTGGTTAAATAAAGGTTAAATAAAAAAATAAAAAATACACAAAAACATTTTTTTTTTTTTTTTTTTTTTGTAAGATGGCATTTTTTTTGCCGTTTTTTTTTACTTTACTAGTATAGGACAGTGTAGAACTGACAGGAAGTTTAAACACCATGAGGTTCCATCCCTTAATTAGCTATTATTTATTTCATTTTTTCACACATTCTCAGAGATTTACTGTTGAGGGTCATATGAAGCTATTAGGTGCCAGAAATGGCTCATGCATATTTTATAAGGCACCATTTGTATTCCTGGCAAATTCTGTCATAGCCAAGGTGACACTATTGAAATCCCATCAGCCAATCAGAAGCGCTGTCATCACTGATCAGAGGTCAGGAGAGGTCACTGATGAAGCCGAATGAAAGCCGACTCTTAATTTAACTGAAGCATATCCGCCTCGGGATCGATAATACACACAACATACTTATTCAGTGATTTCAGCGTATGACTGAACACGAATTGATTTAGCCATGGGTTTGACAGGAATGATGAAATGAAGTCTAGGATTGTCTAGTTTGTTTGCTCAGCTGAAGTGTGTTTGTGTGTGTGTTTCTCAGACTGTGGCTTGAATGTCCATAAGCAGTGCTCGAAGATGGTGCCCAACGACTGCAAGCCGGACCTGAAGCACGTGAAGAAGGTGTACAGCTGTGACCTCACCACGCTGGTCAAGGCTCATAACACTACACGACCCATGGTGGTGGACATGTGCATACGAGAGATCGAAGCCAGAGGTGACTAAACCACTGCTTCACACCAACAACACGCAAGAGATAGAAAGGGTTATGATTGTGAAATGTTTTTTGGTTTGGTTTTATATGGTCAGTGATGTGTTATAAATATTTTGTGTGTGTTGTTTTTGTTGCGTTTAGTTTTTTGTTGTGTTTTGGTTTTGTTGCATTTCGTTTTTTTATGCTTTATTTTGGTTTTGTTGTGTATCGTTTTTTTTATTCTGTGTTTTGGTTTTGTTGCGTTTAATTTTTTATGCTGTGCTTTGGTTTTGTTGCGTTTAATTTTTATGTTTTGTTTTGGTTTTGTCGCGTTTAGTTTTTTTATGGTTTGTTTAGTTTTTTTCCCGTTTAGTTTTCTATGCTGCATTTTGGTTTTGTCGCATTTAGTTTTTTATGCTGCGTTTTGGTTTTTTCCCGTTTCATTTTTTATGCTGCGTTTTGGTTTTGTCGCGTTTAGTTTTTTTATGGTTTGTTTTGGTTTTGTCCCATTTAGTTGTTTATGCTTTGATTTGGTTTTGTCGCGTTTAGTTTATGCTTTGTTTTGGTATTGTCGCATTTAGTTTATGCTTTGTTTTGGTTTTGTCGCGTTTAGTTTTTTTTATGGTTTGTTTTGGTTTTGTCCCATTTCGTTTTTTATGCTTTGTTTTGGTTTTGTCGCGTTTCGTTTTTTATGCTGCATTTAGTTTTTGTCCCGTTTAGTTTTTTATGTTGTTTTTTGGTTTTGTTTGTTTTTTTTCACAACATTGTTGAAGATATGTTTTTTTGTTGTTGTTCAGCCCATTTAATATTTTTTAGTTGTTGTTTTGTGTGTGTGCGCACTTAGATTTGAATATTTTCTAATAAACAAAAAAAAACTCATAATACCAATGTTACAACCACTGGGTTTTGCAGTTTTTCTTCAGCCCATTTAATTAATTTTTCTTATTTTTTTATTTGTTGTTTTTTATGTTTTTGTTTCTCGTTTTCTCAAGGATATCTTGTGTTTTTCTAATACTACCAAATCTTTAGTTTAACAGGTAGTATATTCAGAGCTCTTGACAGTGCTACACATTATCAGCTCAGCTCTTATTGCGCTGGAGATGCAGTGGCTCATTATGTGTAGTGTATAACACATTCTTCAACCTTCTCGTCTCTCAGGTTTGAAGTCGGAGGGTCTCTATCGAGTCTCTGGATTCAGTGACTTAATTGAAGATGTGAAGTTATCGTTCGACAGAGGTGAGTGGTGTTTTGTCTGATTGTGTACAGTACTGATTCGTCACAACCCCCACATTCCTACACACACGCCTACACGTGTATCTGTGTGTGTAATCCTGATGAATCCCATACACACGCTCACCGCTGCTTTTTTAGGTCACTCTTTGTCTTCCGTTTAGAGCTGTGGGTTTATGTAATGTGAAATAGTTTGAGCTGCTTAAATGTTAAAGTGGCACATTTGTAGGAGGATTTTCGCCCATCTGCTGGTATTCAGATGTGTTACTGTTTCATAATGAACAGATATGAGGATATAAACCAGCTAGAGGGGAAGAAATCATGTGATCCTTACAGGTTTCTATTTGACGCTGTGCGACTTCAGTGTTATTTCAGTTGTTTATTTATTTGATACATCAGGGTTTACTATTTATTAATATTAATGTTTAAATAAATTTTACTATTTACCATTTTATTTTGTTTCTTGAAATAAAGTTCAGGTAAAAAAAATATAAATATAAGATGGAAACTCACAGAATTACTAAAAATAAAACATTTTTTAAATATAAAAAAATATATAATAACAGTAAAAACTTCATATAAATAAATGATTACAAACATGCAAATAAAAGGAAGTTCATAAATGTTAAGAAATATTTTAATAGTACCAGCCGAAATTTTTGATAAATCAGATTTTTTTTTTTTTGTCAAATGATTAAACGTAATTAATCACATCCAAAGTAGGATTTCGTTTATATATGTATGTGTGTTGTGTATCTTTATTATGTATATAAATTAGGGCTGTCAAAAATAGCGCGTTAACGAAGTTAATTAGTTGTTTGTCGTTAATTACGTCAAATTTTTTTACACATTTCACGCATGCGCAGTGTGACAAATTATTTAGGTCAGGAAAGTGTCGTTGATCTCTGAATTCTCAAGATAGTAAAAAACAGCGGCGAGCTCTGCGACGAAAACACAGAAGAAGCTTAAGGTTTTACCCCAGTTACTCTCAAATACATTCATGCCAAGCTCGATAAACAGAGACGACTTTGGTAGTTGATACGCTGGAGCTTCTTCCTGTTATAGCGTCCTGTGTTTCACACTGCGCATGCGCAGAACGCCTACATGCAATGCAGCGAAAATTACAGCTGTTTGGAAAAGCATATGCATTTTTACTTGAGTTTACTGGCACTTGAAGCCTTCAGAACATGAAAATATCGATCCTAAAGTATTGTGGCAGAGCAAATAAACACCTCCTAAAAACAAGAGTGCCCAGAGGGCGCATGTTTGTGTTTCTGAGTTCATTCTTTCGAGTTTCTCTATGCATAATTTCATAGATATGTGACTATATTTAACCACTGGTTCACCTAAAACTCTTACACTATCTGTAGTTAAATGGCATGGTTTGATATAGTGCTCAGGTAAATTTGATCTAAGTAAATGTTAAACTTTTGAAAATGAGAAAAAAAAGAACCACATATTGATGAATCAATACATGAAAATGATGTATCTGTGTCCTGTTATTTATCTTTTGGTACACATTTCAGGAAAAAAAAATGGTTAGGATTCAGGTGTAATTGCAAATAGTGATTAATCCTGATTAATCCACTGAAAATTCGGATTAATTTGATTAAAAATTTTAATCATTTGACAGCCCTAATATAAATACACATTACATACAGTATATATTTACAAGAAAAATGTTACTTCATATATAAAATATATGAATACATATTTTCTAAATATATACTGTATGTGTCTAAATACATAATGAATACACATACATATAGTATGTAATTTTTTTCATTTTTAATGCGATTATTGTTTGACAGCACTAATATATTTGATCAGAATAGAGTTATGCATATTAGAATGAATTCTGAAGGATAATGTGCCACAAAATAAAAGATTTTCGAGTAAAGAGTAAAAATGCTGAAAATTCAGATTTGCATCACGGGAATAAATTGTATTTCCATATGTATTAAAATAGTAAAAAAAAAAAAACTGCAATAATCTTTCACAATTTTACTATGATTAATATATTTACTATATAAAAAAATGCAGCCTTGGTAAGCAGGAGTATTAATGGCTCCAAATGTGTTTATATAACACTGAAGTCTGTAATAAAGAAGCATAATAACACTAAACACCTGCAGCATCACAGTACAGAAGTATTCTCACAAGCTCAGAATAAGATCAAGTTAGCTAAATGTTTAATGCTCAGTCCCCGGAGCCGAACAAGAGCCCTGTCTGTGTGAATGAGAGCAGTTCCCTGGAGCCCGGGGTGAAATGTGTCTCTGTGTGAATGTGTTCAGATGGAGAGAAAGCAGACATCTCCGTAAACGTCTATGAGGACATCAACGTGATCACCGGTGCTCTCAAACTGTACTTCAGAGACCTGCCGATCCCCGTCATCACGTATGACGCATACCCACGCTTCATCGAGACCGCCAGTGAGTCACACGCCCCACGCGGTTCATTTCATGTTCATTTAATGTTTGTTCTTTGAACTTAATCACGTCAGATTGTCCCAAATGTATTGGTGCGGAAAACTACAGACCTCAAATGTAGTAAGCAGAAAATAATATCCAGTGTTGATATCCAGAAGTCTTGCTGCCTGCAGATCTGTCGAGACGGATGCAAGTTTTTGACCTGTTGTTTGTTTGTTTGTTTGTTTGTTTGTGTCAGAGCTGACGGACCCAGATGAGCGTTTAGAAGCTCTGCATGAAGCTCTGAAGCAGATGCCTCCGGCTCACTGCGAAACACTGCGATATCTCATGGCACATTTAAAGAGGTGAGAAATCGAAATCAGACCGCCCCCTGTTATAACATCAAATATCTGTATACGAGTTTTTCCCTTGGAACACAATATTATATATATATATATATATGTATATTTTAGAGCTGCACGATTAATCATTAAAAGATCGCGATCTCGATTCAGACACCCTCTGTATCTAATTTCTAAATGACAACGATTCCCCGAGTCTGTTAAACCTTACCGGATCATTCAGATCTGTGTTCACACTGCCGCTGACACAGAGACAGCAGTGGTTAAGAAACATCTTCACAAACGGTATTTTCAACTATACAGTTTTATTTCTGTCTTACAGTCATTTATATTATCACAGAAATACTTTGATAAAGTTTATAGTTCAGATATAAACACTGATGTCTATATGGCAGCGATCAAAATAGAGCAAATCCCCTTTTGAAAGTA